>NC_141698.1:734966866-735216866 GCF_964263255.1 Lissotriton vulgaris
TTAATTGTTTTCAGTATCTGTAAGTATGAATAGCTATTTGAGAATGCTTTTGTGTTTTTTTTTCTCCGTTATCCAAGTTGGCTTGCTAACTATCCTAGTGCTTGCATGTTGAGTCATGCAACATGCTCTGAGCATCATGGCTGAGCAGAAGGCTACTCCTCGCCAGGAAACAGTTTACTTCAAGTGAGGATGCTGCCAGTTACAAATACGTTTTTTTAATGATTTTGGCCTAGAACTTAAACATTTATTAGACTCCTCGATAATTCATCAGTAAGTGCAGTTTTACTTTATGAAAACTGTTTTTTCACTGATGCATTTGACATAAAAATTTAGGATGATCGTAAAATGGGATGATCTTGCCTCGGATCATAAATTCTTTTAAGCATGGCTTTTTTTTCTCATATATCAATTTTAAAAAAACAGCTTTCCAATTTTGTCTTGTGTGTATTTCCTATTTCTGGCTCACAAGCTATGCTTCCTGTGCTGCATGTGCCAGGCTTCACTGGAATTAAAGTGTGTAATTTTTTATTCTTAAAACACAGCACATGAGGCAGAACAAAACCCAACATCCCCCCCCCCCCCCACACCGTAAATACTAGAATTGAAGTTTCTTTAGTTGAATCAAATTCATTTAGGTGCAGTCGTCATCGGCAACTCTGGGCATTAGCTTGCCTCATCTTCACTAACGGCCCCACCAGACCGCCGGGGATGCCTGGGCTCACCCTGGAGATACCCATTAAGGGACCATCTCTCAGGGAAGCCAGGAAGGGTTTCGCAGCGGTCGAAGCGCCTTGGGACCCTCCGGGTATGTAGTGCGCTATATAAATGCCTATACATTTACATTTACATACATTTACATTACTGGGACTGCACAAAGTCTAAAGTTGAATGCATAGGCAACTAAATTACTCTGTATCCATAACCATAAATGCAAACTCTGATGTAAACTTCCATGGAATGAGGATTCCATTTTCTATGCATTGTTTCAATGGTCCTAGGTATTGCAGTTAATGGTATAGGATTATCTTTCAGATTTTCTGACAATTAAACAATCCGGCTGGCATATAATCTTAAAAAAACATTATACGATAAGCAGGTTGCATGTGAGGAGCCTTGGGAGTAGTGGAAAGGGAGAGGATTGCCCATTAGTAGGAAAAATAACAGGGAATTTTTTGTTGTTGTGAAATAGCCATTTTTGAGGACTTTGAAGACCGAGAGGGATAGAGCATATGGGTGTTTTAGTGTGTGTATATATAGAAATTCCTGGTGAAATCCGACAGGCATCTACCCATACCTGACTGAAAGCATCTGTACACGACTATTTATCAGAAAATACATTTATTAGGGAGGTGTAACCAGTGACATAACAAAGGCCCCGCAATGCAGGGGGCGGACCTTAGCACAGTCCCCAGGCCTGGGAGCTTGTTGTAAGTAGATTAGGTAGGCAGCAGGACACGTCTTCAAGTTATTAAGCTAGATTTATTAAGATAGCAGGTTGGGAAGGTGGGAACACAAAGAAAGGGCTACTGACACCAAGTAGCCATATTGAAAGAAGCACAAATATACAACAGAGCTCCTGAGTGAATCCGGACGGGGCCCCTCAATGTACTGTACATGGGTGGCCCCTCAACTTCCGTTACACCACTGGGTGTGACATCCCAAACCCCAAGCCCCTCCAAGCTGCGCCCTTGGGAAAAATGGGTACTGTTCTTGCAATTCCAGAACGTGTGGTCACCCTGAATTGTTGACAGGAGAGAGATTTCTGTAAAAAGTTGTGTAACCCTCTCACCCCAGGCTACTCTTGAAGTGGGATCTGCGTGCATGAGCATGCTTTGTCCCAGCTGGAGCTCTTATTCAGTTGCAGCCAACACTAAGGAAGGGCTTTGGTTGCTGGGTTCCACGAGTCACTCCCAGTAAAGTGCAAGCGGGCCTTCTCTTTGCTCCGACTTCTCCTCCGCCGCAGAATGATGTCTTGTCTGAACATCTAATTTTCAGTCTGCCGTTCTCTGACCGTGGGATCCGCAGGAAGAAGTGGGAAGGGAGTACATTGTACCTTTTTATACATCGAGACCTATATGATCTAGTATAGCATTCCATACCTGGCCATGTCTCTTAATTGTGAATTCCTGTAATACAGAGTGTTGTTGACATTAGGAGTTGGTTCTGAGTGTTTGGGTCTTGGAATTAGTCCTTTGTGAGAAGCACAGTGTTATGCATAACATGTTCAATTTAATTATGTCACTTTTACGGTACAAGCATTGGCCAAGCCAATATGTCTGGCTTTTTGTTAGGAGAAGTGTTTGGTACTACCTTGATCATTCAATCAATGAAAAGATCTTTTTTTTTCACCAAATGTGGCCATAAAAGAAAGTCAGGGAAAGGAAAGAAGGGAACCCTACTCACTTGGAGCCTGGGTGAAGACTTAAAGAAAAACAATGGCTTCTGTGGAAAAATAGGAATTATTTCTGATAAAGGGAACGCACAATGGCAATAAGGGTGATTAGTTTAGTTGTCAAATAAAGGAAGCGGCCCATACACAAAGCAAGTATTAGTCATTTATGAAAATCTATATATCAACAGTTTACATACAAATTCTGTAGCATGATAAACACATTTGTAATCCAAGAAGAGATGTTGTGTCCCAAGTGAATTTTATCAAGAAAGAACCTAAAGTGCTAAAGTGAAACATAATAACGTGTAGATAACATAAGGTTTCAAGTATATATTTCAGTTGAAATAAGACGACCCAGTTATAGGATTAAATAATTGAAGTGCAACAGTTGGAATGTATAGGCAACTGTTGGACAAGGTCTGTCTCTTTATCTTTGTGGGCAGCTTCCTTTATTTGACATCTAAACTAATCACCCTTATTGCCATTGTGCGTTACCTTTATCAGAAATAATTCCTATTTTTCCACAGGAGCCATAAAAAAAAGTCCGGCATAATAAAAACAACCAGTTAAAACGTACGATTTTTCTAAAAGCCGTATAAAATCATTAAAGTGCATTGGGTAATATAACTACATTTCCATAAAGTAAATATTAAAAATCAAGCAGCAAAACATTCTAATAGCATTATGTTGGGAACATTTAGCTTGTCTGAAATAATGTGGGTGAGCGAGCCATGCCTGGAGATCTAACCTTCCATAGTTTTCCTGGTTCTCACTGCAGCTTTAAGAAATGTTCCAACCCTTAAACATACATTAAGGCTACTTAGCAGCTGTGATGGGGCGTGGATAACCCCCGGCAATGGCTGTCGCGGCACAGTGGGGCACCGGACCCTCCCGGGGGGAACCTGCAATCCTGCGCTGTTCTACGGCCGAAGGTGGTGATGGACTGCAGACAGGGACGTTCTCCGGCCCTGGTGGTGATATTGGCGGCGCGGCGACTGCGACGGAGCGTCTGGGAGGCTGCTGCGTCCTTGGGCCTACCTCCTCTGAGACGCTGAAGGAAGCCAGGCGCTCGATTTTGGAGTGCGCTGGCAAGGGGTGCTGCTGGGCCGGGTCTCCGGATCGTCCGGGGAGCGGTGACTCGTCTCTGTGGATCCCTGCCTAAACGGACTGCCCCGCTGGAGGATGCGGAGGGGCTGCGGCGGATCCGGGTGACTTCCCGCGAAGCGGTGGGCTTCTCGATGAGGGAGCGGCCCGCTGATGAGCGGCCGGGGGGGGAGCAGATGAGGCGGCGAGGAGCGGCGGAGGAGCGCTACAGCTGAGCGCTGCTGACCGGGAGGCCGCTGAACATTGCTCCGGCAGGTGTGAGAGCCCCCCCAAACCCCTGAATTGAGAGGCGCGAGAACGGATAGAGCAGCGCCTTGGGCAATTTATGCCCGTTTTTGTCCTGGAGGTCTACGGCAGCCACCGGCCATGAGGTGAGGACAAGCTGGAGGTGGGGAGTACAGCCCGGGGGGCGAGACTGCCCGGCGGATTGGCGCTGCAAGAGCGGCCTGTGATTTGGGGGCTCCGAGCTAGCTGAGTGGCAACCCCTTCTGCCCCCCCCCGCTCCCTGGAGAATACACCTACTGGGGAGCCCTATTAGGAGGTGCAGGACACTAGGAGACGCCTATTGAGGGCCGAGGACCTGCCCGATACACGCTGCAGGGAGCACAGGTGAGGCGTGAAGAGTCCGGTGAGAAAAGGGGCCAGGAGAGAAATGCTTCGGGGGACTCAATGGCTACTGTGTCCCGTTTCTCTACCTAAGGAGTTGCGACAGACTGGTGCTGACTACGCTGCTGGGCTGGGGCCCCGCAACCTCTGAAGAAGGAGCTATTCCACCTACTGGCGTATGCTTGGGTGTATGGCTATGCATTATTACCCCTAGAAGCGAGACTGCTGCCCCCGTAGGACTGGCTGTGGTGAAGCCGGCCGAGAGGACAGGCGGTGAAGTCAGGCAATGGGAAGGAACCGGGCTAAGGTGACAGAGGAACGACAGAGTGCTGACCCCCCTTCCGTCGGGCCAGGCTAGCAGACCCCCCTCACCGAAGGAAACTATGACTGACCACCCCGGGGGTATGTCAGATAAACTGGACCTCATCCTGCAGGAGATACAGGACTCTAGGACCGTGATGGAGCTACAGATGGGTACGCTCACTGCGGGACTGACTTTGCTGAAGACGGACCATGCCAAATTGGGTGATACAGTCAAAGATCACGACCAATCCTTGGCGGACCTCGTCCCTACGGTGGCGGACCTCTCCTCCTCCCTGCATCGTCTCCAACAGCAGGTCAACTCGCTCCTAGACCGTGCATCGGTTCTAGCCAGGCTGACTGGACTCGGAAGCATTCCCGAAGCGGACCCCCAGAAGAACGCAAGGCACCAACCGAGCGAAGGGCAGTGCGGGGCTTTCGAGAGAGCAGCAGCGTAGAAGATCAGGAGGGGGCGCTGGCGGTGGCCGGCTCCTTCCGCGAGGATTCGAACAGGGTTGCCGTGAACTCTGAGGACAGTACGATACACTCACTCTGACCACAGTGCTATGCTTTTCCCCACCATCACCCCGAAAGCGGGGGACGATTTGCTCGATGAGTAAGGAGAGTGGCTGGGGTAACGACACCTGGGACTCCTACTATTGACTTTGAAGTACGGCGTGCATGCACTCTGCCGCATAAAGACTATTGTATCCTTTTGAGTGATGACTCACCGTATAAACTGGAATACTGCAGGGTACTACTTCTGCTATGAAGACTGCTAGCCTAATGCTCTGTTAGTATATACACAGGGTTATATGCCATTTAGAGTCTGGCATGTCTAGTGGGGGGGTCTCTGAGATACTTAATGTTACCCTTACTATATTGCTGCTAACGCCCCACCCTCCCTGAAGTGCATCCTCCCTCCCCCCCCCCCCCACCCCCACCCCCACTCGGGAGACAGGGTACCTTTGAGCCATTGGGCCTTGGACCATTTGTAGAACATGTTGAGACGTAAGGTTGGCTACCTCCCTCATGGTGTAAGCACCGTTATTTGTTACGTACTATTTCTGCATTACTGTTGGGCCCAGCGCAGGTTTGGCGCTGTGCCCAGTTTTGTTCAATATGTTGGGGAAAGGGGACTCCTGGGCAGTACTGCCTTGATACCTTCATGCGGAGTTGCACTCCGCTTCCGCATGCACTTATGACAGGGGATGCCACCACTATAGGGTCGTACAACCTGCTGACATGGAACGTAAGGGGCCTGGGAGCAATAGAGAAAAAACACCGCATACATGCATTTCTCCTCAGACGTAAGATACAAGTGACATTCCTTCAAGAGTCACACCTGACTGACTCGGAGGCGCAGAAACTACGGAAAAAATGGAGGGTTACGTCTATTCCACTAATTATTCTGTTTTTGCTAATAGGGCGACTATCTGGATACTCCATGGGGTCCCCTTTGTTGCACTTGAACGCCAAATAGATGATCAGGGTCGGTATAGAATACGGTAGCCCCGTATGCTGAGAACATACCTTTAATAGGCCTACCCACACCACAAGGGAGACTCACACGGACTAGACTCCACACTTGGGCGGACAGTGGGATATAAGGGGTGGGGGCTTTCTTCGTGGACGGCACACTGATGGACCACGATTCCTTTGTGAGGGCCTCTGGAGCACCACCACGCTTCTATCTGCTACATGCTGCTATCACACACTACATTAGAGTCACCTGGGCCCCACAGAGGAAAGAACCCCCGCAGCACACCTTAGTACACCTACTATACTACTTGGGACCTGGGGGACATCTGGTTCGCTGGTTATATACTGGAGTACGAGCACACGCAGCAATAGCTCTTATCTCCCTTCGGGAACAATAGGCGACGGACTCCGGTTCTGAAATTACAGACCAAACATGGAAGCACATACTGGAGTATCCCAAAAAAGTATCACGTAATGCACGACTCAAATTCATACAGACGATGGTACTGCACAGATCATACCTAACGCCGAAGCGGATACACCGCATTTCCCCCGATTCCCCCCCATAGCTGCCCCAGGAGTAGAGGAGAGGAGGCGGACTTCCTCCATATGCTCTGGTCCTGTCCCCGACTGATGGGCTACTGGGAGGGGGTACGACACTCCCTAACCACAGTGACACAAATAACGATCCCAGAGGACGCCCTGGCTTGCCTGGTGGGCCTTCGCTGGCGCTCCCGGGTTCAGAAAGTGTGTCTAAGGTTTGCGGATCTCGCCCTCATCTTGGCAATTAGGGTGATTACTATGAGGTGGAAGTCCCCCAGATGCCCGGCAGTTACGATCTGGCAGACGGACGTGCTCCAATGGGAAAGAGCGGAGGGGGCTGTCCGGAGGGAGGAAGAGAGTGGGTTGAGGCAACAGCACATCTCCCTGGACTGGGAGGCCATGCTGATAGAGCTGGAGACACTTGACCTGGCCCCCACGCTACAGTAAAGCGCAGAGTGTGAGTGCATTCGTGCCTGTACGGCCCATGGAACAGAGATTCTATGATTCTACCCTGTAAAATGTACCCTTGGCAGATCGCTCTCAGAGTGACTGTGTTATCATCGACGATGCAGTGCGACTGACCAGGAGGGGGTTAGGGTGGGAGAGGAGAGTGGGTGGGGGGGAATAATTTGGGGTTTCCTTTGTCACAGATTTGACTTTAAATATGCACTACTTTAATTATAGATATGACACTACATGTTTATTATCGGTTTGGAGTAGGGGTCAGGCCATAGATATTCCTTGTACGCTTCTCTTACACTGAAAGATCTTGGGCAACACATTGCTGTGTATAAACGCACTGGTGAGGATATGATGGGAGGAAAACAAAAAAGACTGTGTTTGAAAGGTTTGTACAAGATGGTACATGATATATTGCGGTCATCAATAAAGTGTGTTAAAAAAAAAAGGCTACTTAGCAGCTGTAAGTAGGATAGCGCTTCTCCATTTCTGGTACCCAGGAAAGTTTAGTAAGGGTTTAAGAAAATGGGAATTTGAGATAAACATTTTTTACACCAAAACATCAAATGTAGCAAGTATTGATTTGCCAAGCCATCACAGGGACAAGGTGGGCTGCGACCTCCCAAATTGCAGCAGTCCTCCCAAAAGCACCGAAGCCACCAAAGTGTTCCAGCCCTGAAGCGTAAAAGAAGGGATTTCTCCCAATGCATAGGGTCAGGTACTGTGCAAGTTCAGTGGGCGCCAAAGACCAAAAATAACACCGCACAGTACACTTACAGCGTGCAATCTTTTAGTCTCACACAGCTTTAAGAAAATATGCATAATTTGTGGTTTATCACCTCGTGTGACACTCGAAAGAACCGTGAACAGTACCGGCAATTCCAAGGCACAAAAGGTTTTAAAAATATAATCTAGCCATGTAATTGTATGGCACTTATCCAATTTGAGACAGTTGGTGATATCTCTTTACAGAGAGACCTCAGGATTAAGCCACAAGTTTTACTTTATCCGATATGTACTGCAGGTTTGTAGGAAAGTGGGTTTCTATTGCAGTAACACCCCCGCTTTTTGCCAGACTACTGATGCACTTTCACTTGATGTGCCTTGGGTCCCTGCCAATCAGGTTCCCAGGGCCTTTTTCACCCCAAAACGAACCCATTTGGCATCTCTGGCCACAGGTCAACCCCTGGTAAATGCTGCCACAGGTACCAAGGGCACTGCGATCAGAGAAGATCTCTAAGGGTTGCATCACTAATTGTGCCACTACACTCACACACTGCCTTTGCAGGCTGCATGTTTTGGTGCAGAACAAAGTGAAGAGTCGAAATAGCACATATCTCTGTGTGCCTACAAACCACTGCCATGGCATACACCAGTCACCCCTGTAGCTGGGTGCTCTATACCAGTGTTGAGGGTACAGGTGCATGAGCCCTGTACCCCTACAGTGTCTAAGTCAATTCTTAGACATTGTAAGTGCAGTGTTGCCATTAAGATTATATGGTGCTGGGAGTTTGTCATAACAAACTCCACAGCACTATAAAGGCTACACTAAAAACTAAGAAGTTTGGTATCAAACTTCTCAGCACATTAAACCCACACTGATGCCAGTGTGGGATTTAATGAACCATGCACACAGAGGACATCCTAGAGATGCCCCCTGAAAACTAACCTACCACTAGTGTCCAGGCTGAGTGGCTCCTTTCAGCTGCCACCACCAGACATGTTTCTGGACCCCTGAGTCAAGAGCCTGCTGCTCTCTGGGGCCTGAAAAAATGCACATCGTGGGGCGAGGTGCCAAGCCTCCCCCCCCCCAGAATGGACAGGGTTCATGAAGGGGAAGCCTCAAAGGCTTACAGCTTTTGTGAGTTTCCCCAGCCCACTTGCTACTTTCAGCAACTGGTCCCCACTGGTTCTGACCCACACTTTAAGCGGGAGAACCGGCAGGAAAAATTAGTGAGGAAGAGTGGTGTGCCGACCTATGCCAACTCCACCATTCAAGTGGGAAGGCGAGGTGTAGCACAACTCCCAGTCCCCGCCATCTTGCAGATGGGAGGACCCAGCCAACCAGGGAGAGACCTATGCCACCCTCACACTTGAGGGTGGCATAATGGGGGGTGTACCCACCCAGGGAAGGGAGCCATTGGTCCCTGCCTTTTACCTAACTGTCATGCTCCTAAATCTAGTATTTAGGCACACCCCTGAACCTTGCTTCCTCAGACAAGAAGAAACTACAAGAAGAAGGACCGAACAGCCGTGCAGCAGCTAACAAGAGGAAGACGTCCATTGACTTGGCCCCAGCCCTACCGGCCGGTCTCTATCTCGAACCTGTTGCTGCAAAATCCCGGAGTGTCCTCCAGCCAGCAACTCAAAAACCCTGGAGGACCTGCTTGCCTTAAACCTCAAAGACTTTGTCTCCCATAAACACCAGATTTGTCAATCTGCAACCTCTGGCTCTGGCTGGACACTGCGAATCTGCCCCAGTCTGCACCTGCCGTCCACGGCCTGAGCTCAAGTGGGCAAACACCACGAGGAGGTCCCCCCCGGCGATCCTGACCCGAGATCTGGCAACCCCTGACCTGCCTCAAGACTCCAGCCGATGCCTGCCACCTAAATCCAGAAGGTCCCCCCAACCACGACCAGGAGCTGGTAAGAAGATCCGACCCCAAAAGGCACCCCTGCACCCCACGCCCCATGGCTTTGTGTGCCCAAACCGATGGTGCCTAATCAACCTCTAACTTCCCAACTTACCTCTCGAAAGTGGTGGTCGCACCCAGAAGACCTTTATCCCCAAGCCTGCAGTGCCTTTGCAAACCCCATTGAAAACCGGGCACCCAACATCGAACGAATACCCTGCACCCGGCCACCCTAGTGCCGCTGAGGGTGAACCTTTGGTGCTACTGTGTTTCCCCATTTGCCCTGAGCTTAAGTCCAGGAGCTTTGCTCCCACAACCAAGGGGCCTGCTGCTTGCATAAAATGCATCCTTCCTAGGCCTCAAGGAGAATTTATAAATCTTACGAGCAGCCTGAACCTCTTCCCAGTTGATAGGGCAAGTAACCAGTGCCTTCCTTAATCTGAGATTGGCTGCCGAACAGTGTCATGAAACCACTGAGACCCTCCCTTACTGGATCAGGAAGTTTTAGACAAGCGGTATCAGACAACCTGGGTTAATCTTGCATAGTTAGTAAACATGTCATCCCGCTTATATCTGCCAACCAATTAAGAAACAGACCTAGTTGAGTCTTTAGTAGTGGGGCCAATGTGTTTCCTGGGCCCTTTAGGTGCCAAATAAGCCTAAAGCCATAGGTGAAGTGTTGAGTAATGGGGATTTCCCCAACAGGGCAATTACAGCTATTCGCTGGCAAGAGACCTGTAGCTAGAAGGGCATTGTGGTGTTCAAACACAATTGATATAGATACAATCTTGTGTCTTCACAACTTACTGAGGACTTGTTACTATCTAGCCACCATTCTGCACAATATGCATGATTAAACACCTTAATGCAAGGTGCTAATGTTTACTTAGCACCACGCCACGTGTATTAACCTGGGAGCACTTTTGTTTCTAAAAGTAACAAATGTTTTGCGAATTTCAAGTGTTGTAAAACGTTGTATTATTTTCTACCTAGCCGTGAACAAGTCGCATGTACAAGCATACTGAGGCGACGAAACACGCGTTGGCTTGGGAACTGTTCACTTATTGAAAACACGAAGACTCATATTAAAAAAGAATAAAGAAAAAGAGGAGAACATATTGAATGATTTTCTTGTGTTTTATGTATTACTAATTTCGGAAAATTACCATTTGAATCTTACGTGTGCTTAGGTTTATGATTAACAAAAAATAGTTTGGCTGGGACATTGTGCCATTCCCTACCGACGGTAGATTGGAAAGGAAATTAAACAAATGAGTAAAATGAACCCACACAAAGTTTGAAAAATCAATATTATAGAAGCTAATTAACCAAAGTAAATAGAAGGTAATGTGTCCTGGATCAACAAAACTAGAAAGGCACGGCTCCCAGAGTCAACAATAGTTGGTGCTAGTTAGGGAAACTTTTTGTATTGTCCCCAGCAATCATGAAACGAAAATCCCATAATGAATCCGCATCTGAAGGCTGCAGCGATACGGAAGCTGGGAGTAGAGTTCCTTTGCAGGACAGACTGCATTAGCAGATGTAAGTCGTTTCCTCAAAGAAGAGTCTCGTGAAAAGGAGGCTGAAAATGAAAAAGCGAAGCTAAATATTGCACAGTAGATGCTTTTGACATGATTTTCGTTGCATTTGTAAGAAACCCTATATGTGCAGGTTTCGTTTTGTGAACAAAAGAAACGGTAAATCCAACATGTTATCAAAGTTGAAAAAACTAACTTCCTTGGCCGATTTTGGAATTTACTGTGCCTTCATGAGTGGCTACAGTATCCAAACCACCAGCACATCCTTCACAAGAGAAACATGGGCAATTAATATGTTGTCCTGTCAGCATAGTAAATATTTTAAATAACATAAACTATGTTACAAACTAAATGTGGCATCAGCAGTCTAACAAAAGCACTCCTCGATGGCCACGTCACCAAATATAATGGAACACAAATGGGAAATGGGACATTGCAGCTCTCCAGGCAATAGCAAATCATGAAGAATACAGGACACACAGTGCCTGAAGGGGACAAGCCTGCACTCTCTCTGTGCCTCTTATTGTACGGCGTGGATGGATTAATAAATGTTGGCCTTCCAGACAGATACAGCTCTCCGTAGCCACATTCAATGAACTTGGTTAATGTGTTAAGGAATCATGGTCTCCAGAACTGCAACGTCCGTATGAATCCCGGCTCCAACTGCTGCTGAAGTTGCCCAAACAGGTATCTTTGCTCAAGGATTGCCATCACCTTTAGAGTATGGTGAGTGATATTACAAAAATAGTGTTCCCCAAGCACAGCTTATATGACTAACAGTGACTGAATTGGGTTGAACATATTACATGTTAAACGTGCCTGTAATGTTGGTGTCTGAAGTGAGTATCTGGCGCATGGAAGACACATCAGCACTGAGACGGTACACACGCGATTGAAATTGGGAGTGCAGCTGCATGCAGGGGATGCATTCCAATGCAATACATCTATATTTAGCAATGAGAACCTAAAGTGTCCAAAAGGATAGTTCCCATGTTTGTGCTGGCATCTATGCTAGCTGGCATTGCACAGTTAGTCTATTTTCATCTGATGTAGTTGCTTTTCGTAGCTGATTTCTTTGCTGCAGGCAATAGGGTGCTTCTCCACACTAGATGTGTGGCTTATCCCAGGGCTGAAATTACAGGTGTAAGTTGAGGGGGATCACATTTTAAAGTAAACACACCCGATTAAATGTTGGTGATTCAAGTGTTTGGTCTAACTTTTGAATTAAGACTTTTGTCGTAAAGGAAGCTGAGCCATCACCCACATGTCAAGTCAAGTCAAGTCATAACATTTATATAGCGCACTACATACCCAGAGGGTTTTAAGGCGCTTAGGAAGGGGAGGAGGATTATTTGTCAAATATCCACGTTTTAAGCTGCTTTCTGAACGCTAGGTGATTCTGGGTGAGGCGAAGGTAAGCGGGGAGTGAGTTCCATGTTTTGGCAGCCAGGTATGAGAAGGATCTGCCTCCCATGGTGGTTTTGTTGATGCGAGGTACAGTGGCGTAGGCTTGGCTGGAAGAGCGAAGTTGGCGGGAGGGGGTGTAGAAGGACAGTCGAGAGTTGAGGCAATCTGGTCCGATGTCGTAGAGTGATTTGTGTGCGTGGGTAAGCAGTCGGAAAGTGATTCTTTTATTGACGGGTAGCCAGTGGAGGTCTTTAAGGTGACCAGAGATGTGTTCGTTGCGTGGGATGTCTAATATGAGCCTGGCTGAGGCGTTTTGGATTCGTTGTAGTTTCTTCTGGAGTTTAGCGGTGGTGCCTGCGTAGAGGGTGTTTCCGTAGTCCAGTCGGCTCGTGACTAGAGCGTGGGTGACTGTTTTCCTTGTTTCGGAGGGGATCCAGCGAAATGTTTTTCTGAGCATGCGAATAATGTTAAAGCAGGAGGAGGATACGGCGCTGACTTGTCTGTTCATTGAGAGTGAAGAGTCCAGGATGACGCCAAGGTTCCGTGCGTGGTCTGTCGGGATGGGTGCATTTCCGAGGGCTTCCGGCCACCAGGAGTCGTCCCATGCAGAGGGGGATTTACCTAAGATGAGGACTTCTGTTTTGTCTGAGTTCAGTTTCAGACGGCTTTGTTTCATCCATTCGGCGACTTCTTTCATTCCTTCGTGTAGGTTAGTTTTGGCGGTGCTGGGGTCCTTGGTGAGGGATAAGATCAGTTGAGTGTCATCCGCGTAAGAGATGATGTTGAGGTTGTGTTGGCGGGCGATGGCCGCGAGGGGGCTCATGTATACGTTGAAGAGGGTGGGACTGAGTGAGGATCCTTGTGGTACGCCGCAGATGATTTCAGAGGCCTCGGACTTGAATGGTGGGAGGCGGACTCTCTGGGTTCTTCCGGTGAGGAATGAGGTGATCCATTCCAGTGCCTTTTCTTGGATTCCGATGTTTCTGAGGCGTTGTAAAAGGGTTTTGTGGCAGACTGTGTCGAAGGCTGCAGAGAGGTCGAGGAGGATGAGGGCGACTGTGTCTCCATTGTCCAGTAGAGTTCGAATGTCGTCTGTTGCTGCAATGAGGGCGGTCTCAGTGCTGTGTTTGGCTCGGAAGCCAGATTGTGAGGGGTCGAGTGATTTGTTGGCTTCTAGGAAGGCGGCGAGCTGGTTGTTGACAGCTTTCTCGATGACTTTGGCCGGGAATGGAAGAAGCGAGATGGGGCGGTAGTTTTTGAGTTCGGTGGGGTCTGCTGTTGGTTTTTTCAGAAGGGCGGTGAGTTCAGCGTGTTTCCAGTCTTCTGGGAAGGTAGCGGAGTTGAAGGAGCAGTTGATGACGTCTCGGAGGTGCGGAGCTATGACGGAGTCTGCTCTGTTGAAGATGTGGTGAGGGCAGGGGTCTGTGGGGGATCCAGAGTGGATGGAATTCATCAGGCGGATGGTGTCCTCAGTGGAGATTAGGTTCCAGGCGTTAAGGGTGTTAACGGGGGGGAGATGGTCAGCTGATGGTAGGGTGGGTTGGCTTCCGGGTTGGTTGTCAAAGCTGTTGTGGATGTCTGCAATCTTGTTGTGGAAAAAAGAGGCTAGGGAATCGCAGAGGGTTTGAGAGGGGGTGATGTCGTTGGAGTTGGCCGAGGGATTGGAAAATTCCTTGACGATGTTGAAAAGTTCCTTGCTGTTGTGGGCGTTGTTGTCAAGTCGATCCTTGAATGCTGTTTTTTTGGCTTTTCGGATCAGTTGGTGGTGAGTACGGATGGCGCTTTTGAAGGCGTCCTTGGTGCTGGTGGATGGGTCTTTTTTCCAGTCCTTTTCAAGGGAGCGGCACAGTTTCTTGGACTTCTTGAGGTCATCGTTGAACCATGAGGCCTTCTTGATGCCAGGTTTGTGTTGACGTTTTTTCAGTGGTGCTAAGTTGTCGGCGGTGTTGGATAACCAAAGGGTGAGGTTGGAGGCGGCTTCATTGGCGTTAGAAGAGAGGGCTGGGGAGGTTTGAAGGAGCGATGTGGAGATCTGCTCCGTGGTGATTTTGTTCCAGTTTCTTTGTAGAGTTGGTTGGAGGTGGATGATGGGTTTCGGCTTGTTGTAGGTGAAGTGAACGCAGCTGTGGTCAGTCCAGAGGAGATCCGTAGTGTGGCTGAAGGAGACATGGTTGCTGGAGGTGAAGATGGGGTCGAGAGTGTGACCTGCGATGTGGGTGGGGGAAGTGACCAGTTGTTTAAGTCCGAGGTTGTCGAGGTTGTCTAAGAGGGTGGCGGTGTTGCGGTCGCTGATCTTTTCAAGGTGGAAGTTGAGGTCTCCCAGAAGGATGTAGTCTTTGGAGGGGAGCGCGTGTGGGGTGATGAAGTCCGTGATGTCTTCACTGAATTTTGCGCGTGGTCCTGGTGGTCTGTAGAGGAGGGTGCCTCTGAGTGTGGTCTTGGGGTCGATGTGGATCTGGAAGTGAAGGTGTTCGGAGTTAGCGAGGTTGGCGTCAGAGCTGGTTGAGATGCGGATTGATTTCTTATGGACGATAGCGATTCCACCTCCTGTATGGTCGGTGCGGTCCTTGCGTGTGATCTTATAGTCATCAGGGATAGCGATGGCGATGTCAGGGGCGGAGGAAGCGTTCATCCATGTTTCCGTTAGGAAGGCGACGTCTGGAGAGATGGTGTCTAGTAGGTTCCAAAGGTCAATGGCGTGCCTGTGGACCGAGCGGGTGTTGAGAAGGATGCATTGTAGGTGGTTGGGGTCGGGGATCTGTGTTGTGGTCGTAGCAGAGATGTTGTCGGTGCCGCTAAATTTGCAGGAGAAGCAGGAGAACGGTCCATGGGTGCGTCCAGGAGCGGCTTGGACGCAGTTGGGGGCGCGACCGGGGTTAAGGGCTAGGAGGGTGGTGGCATCGTAGGTAACGCGGGGGGGCTGGGCAGCGCGAGGGGCAGGGGGTCTGGCGCTGGGCGCGGTCCAGGCGCGGACGGGCGTAGACGGGCTTACCTTTGGCGCACCTTCGGCGCGGCCGAAGCGCGTGGACGCTGCGCGTGGAGACATTGGCCATAAATGGAGGGTGGAGGGGGCGGAGCGTGGGAGGGGCAGCAGCTGGGAGGAGGCGGTGGCGGGAGGAGGGGCGGACCAGGGGATAAACAAACAAATGCACAAAATGGAGGGTCAAAGGCGAGCACAGCCAGGGCCAGCAAATGCACAGCGTAATGTAGCTTTACACGCACGACACAGCTGAACAATTCAGGGTTAATTAAATGATTAAGGCGACAGTGCGGCACAATTAAAATAATGAAATAAGCAGAGCAGCGCTATTCACGAGGTAAATTTAAAACGGCAGTATAGCGCTATGGAGCGATGGTGCAGCGCTAGCAAAAGGGTGAATGCAGGGCAATGCAGCGTTGGGAGCAGAGAAATTGAAAAGCACAACGATACCAGCGTGTGGTCAGCTGGAGCGTGGAGGAGCAACCGGGCTGAATGAGGGTCCAGGCGGTCACAGGGAGCTCGGGAGCGAGGGCGGGTATGACTCGTGGGTGGGAGGGGCAGCAGCTGGGAGGAGGCGGTGGCGGGAGGAGGGGCGGACCAGGGGATAAACAAACAAATGCACAAAATGGAGGGTCAAAGGCGAGCACAGCCAGGGCCAGCAAATGCACAGCGTAATGTAGCTTTACACGCACGACACAGCTGAACAATTCAGGGTTAATTAAATGATTAAGGCGACAGTGCGGCACAATTAAAATAATGAAATAAGCAGAGCAGCGCTATTCACGAGGTAAATTTAAAACGGCAGTATAGCGCTATGGAGCGATGGTGCAGCGCTAGCAAAAGGGTGAATGCAGGGCAATGCAGCGTTGGGAGCAGAGAAATTGAAAAGCACAACGATACCAGCGTGTGGTCAGCTGGAGCGTGGAGGAGCAACCGGGCTGAATGAGGGTCCAGGCGGTCACAGGGAGCTCGGGAGCGAGGGCGGGTATGACTCGTGGGTGGGAGGGGCAGCAGCTGGGAGGAGGCGGTGGCGGGAGGAGGGGCGGACCAGGGGATAAACAAACAAATGCACAAAATGGAGGGTCAAAGGCGAGCACAGCCAGGGCCAGCAAATGCACAGCGTAATGTAGCTTTAAACGCACGACACAGCTGAACAATTCAGGGTTAATTAAATGATTAAGGCGACAGTGCGGCACAATTAAAATAATGAAATAAGCAGAGCAGCGCTATTCACGAGGTAAATTTAAAACGGCAGTATAGCGCTATGGAGCGATGGTGCAGCGCTAGCAAAAGGGTGAATGCAGGGCAATGCAGCGTTGGGAGCAGAGAAATTGAAAAGCACAACGATACCAGCGTGTGGTCAGCTGGAGCGTGGAGGAGCAACCGGGCTGAATGAGGGTCCAGGCGGTCACAGGGAGCTCGGGAGCGAGGGCGGGTATGACTCGTGGGTGGGAGGGGCAGCAGCTGGGAGGAGGCGGTGGCGGGAGGAGGGGCGGACCAGGGGATAAACAAACAAATGCACAAAATGGAGGGTCAAAGGCGAGCACAGCCAGGGCCAGCAAATGCACAGCGTAATGTAGCTTGACACAGCTGAACAATTCAGGGTTAATTAAATGATTAAGGCGACAGTGCGGCACAATTAAAATAATGAAATAAGCAGAGCAGCGCTATTCACGAGGTAAATTTAAAACGGCAGTATAGCGCTATGGAGCGATGGTGCAGCGCTAGCAAAAGGGTGAATGCAGGGCAATGCAGCGTTGGGAGCAGAGAAATTGAAAAGCACAACGATACCAGCGTGTGGTCAGCTGGAGCGTGGAGGAGCAACCGGGCTGAATGAGGGTCCAGGCGGTCACAGGGAGCTCGGGAGCGAGGGCGGGTATGACTCGTGGGTGGGAGGGGCAGCAGCTGGGAGGAGGCGGTGGCGGGAGGAGGGGCGGACCAGGGGATAAACAAACAAATGCACAAAATGGTGGGTCAAAGGCGAGCACAGCCAGGGCCAGCAAATGCACAGCGTAATGTAGCTTTACACGCACGACACAGCTGAACAATTCAGGGTTAATTAAATGATTAAGGCGACAGTGCGGCACAATGCTCGTGCTCGTTTTAAGTAAGCATGAGTAAGCTTACCACACAAATGAGTTTTTAACAACGACAGTGATGTTGAAAGGGCCGAGACCGTTAGTTGTAGACCTGTTCTAGAGACAAAAAGCAATGGTTCTTTTTCGCAGCATGTAAGCTTAAAGGGGAGAAAAGTTGTTATAAAATGGTCAATTAGCCAGTAATTCTATTTGATACATAATACCTCATGGACTACTACTTAAGGTTAGTTTATTACAAAGTACTAGAAGACAACTAAAGAGTGACTCAGTCACTCTTTTGTTCTTTTCTAGTATATTCTTTAGGGGAATAAGAGTGACTATCCCTCACTCTTGTTGATACTATATAGTGTATTACAAACCAAGAATAACTGAACATAGAGACACCTCAACACGAGAGTATAGAAATACAACGGAATTAGCATTAAACCAAATCGGCTCATCCAATTTAGATGGTAACCATATGCAAGACAATTAATTCAAGTAGTAGGATTCTGGAAGCATGAGTCCAAATCTTCCTGCATCGAGGGTTGATGAGTAAAAAAACATTAAATCTATCCCTACTCTAGCTCTAAGGTGACTTGCCTACATAAGCATTTTCAATGGAAAGTGAGGAAAGGTTTCAGTGCGTGGAGTCTTCCTAAGAAGCCTCTCCACCATCAGTTGGTCAAGTAGCATAAAGTCACTAGCATTAGAAAGAGCTTGTTCCCAGAAGCTCTCTCTCTGAAGGCAAGAAAGAACTGGGGGCTTTACCTAATTCCAACAACCAGTTATCCACAGATTAAGGTCCCATGATGCACCGTGCTTGCACCATCCACTCTGGGTACAGTCCTGAATGTAATTTTCAACGATGTCGCCTATGTACCTTCCTTAGAACAATTTGTCCTTTGTTCCCAGACCTTCTCCTGTGTGAACCATAACGGCCTTTCTTTATCGACTCCAGTCACACGATTGTAATGTTTTCTTTCCTTGCCTATCTAGTGAAACAAAGACATTCCGTTTCCTAAAGAATGCTCCTTCGACTGCAATTGAAACGTAAAAAAGAACAGATTCCACAGCACACATGAAATTCAAAATGAATTCAGAAGCAAAAGTTTTGAGGGACTTGCATTTCAGGGCTATGATTTTAGCTAACATAAGAACGCATCATGTAAGCTTTACAAATTCAAAAACATTTATGCAATTTCAACTAATGCATTTATATGCACATGTAATGTCATTATTAATTGACACATTTAGTACATGAGAATTTGTCAGATTCACAACGCAAGTTCTTCATGTTCTGCTAATTACATTCATTTTCCACGTTTTTTCGCCATGACACTAACCCTTAATTAAAGCACGTCGCACAACTGCGTTAATACGTTTCACAATTCTAGCACCTCGTGTTAATATAAATTGCAAGATTATATGCGGATGCGTTCTACACGTGATTATAATGCACCCCTACATATAACATGAAATATTCAGTTTAATCAATGCATAGTTGTAGTAGATGAGGGTGCTTATAAAGGGAACTTTGTTCCAGAAATCACACTCTGTTCTGTACCATAATACTAAGTGGAAATGGACCTGTCGAAGGGCTGTTCAGCTTAAGTCCCACGTCCAGCTTGACCTGTGTCCATTCTGGGAATAGCTAATTCCGGGTCTTAACTGAGTTGCTGCATGACAGGTCTTTCCCTGCCATTCTTAAAATTATCAGGCTTGGTGCAGCTGATGGTCTTGTCATCTTGGTTGATACAGATGTTTTTTTTCTAGCCATATGAGTTGGTTTGGAGTGGTGCTTGGCAATTGTTTTCCCGGGCTGTCTCTTGGACTGATTCTTTGCTTCTGGCCCGATTCTTTGCTTCTTACCCTCTGAGACTTGAAGGCTCTTTCTTCTTCAGATCTGCTGCAGGTCCGCGCTTCCTGGTCCTGAACCAGCGCAGTGCAGGATTTTCTTATCCCTGTGGTGACTGCTGGCCAGACTTCCCTTTTTTTTTGTAGACGTCTGCTATGCCAGTTCGTCCTTTCTTTGATGACCCATTACAGAATCCCTTTGTGTGGGATGAATGCTTCTCTTCTGTGAACAGCAAAACACACAAGATGATGGACGGAATGTTGCACAATG
This sequence comes from Lissotriton vulgaris, assembly GCF_964263255.1. Classification (NCBI taxonomy): domain Eukaryota; kingdom Metazoa; phylum Chordata; class Amphibia; order Caudata; family Salamandridae; genus Lissotriton; species Lissotriton vulgaris. The sequence goes on from NC_141698.1 coordinate 734,986,517, forward strand.
GCAAAACATTCACCCCAGTCACAGATCTGGGCTTAATCCATCGTTATTTTGTTCACCAAGCCACCCCAGTTCAGACATGACCATATGCAAATCAGGCTTGACCCTGTGCCTCATAGGAACAGACCCGACCAAACTGCCAAGTCATGTCTTCCCTGGACCGGAATCAAGCATCCTAGGACCGGTTTCTGGCTATCAGCCATCTTCAGCCAAGATAGCTTGACTCCAGTGGCGTAGTGAGCACGGGACCCACGTCTGTGTATACCCTTCCCACATAGGGTAACAGCAAAACACACGCGGGTGGAACAGCCTAAGAGGGATCATAGAGTAATACATTGAATAAGCTACTCTTGGTGGCTTGGTGTGCCCTTTAGGTATTACATAGGGTGTTCCAATACCTGTGGAATAATATTTATTTTATTATGTGATGTGCCCGGGAATGTTGTTTCGTTCTATACATAAATAAAAACAATTTAAAAAAGAAAAAGACAGCAAAGCAAGTGATGTGGAAAGTTTGTTACTGTACTCTTTAACTCTCATCAGTTACAAATCGATGGCTATGGGCCCTGCCTAACATTGTGTGAATCTCTTGCTAGTTTCATCCATAGATATGTACTTAATGGCTTGATGTCATATATAACATCGTCCCTCAGTCCGGGCAGTCGGCCCAAGAGAACTTTGCATTTTTATATTCCTTCGCAGGTAAGGGTCTACAAATCATAGAATTTCTAAATTATCTTGATTAAAGAAGTGAGAACGTGTTGTAGGTGTTGAAATAGTTAAGGGCCGATTCAGAACTATGTTTAGTAATAGACGTGAATGATACAAAGGACACTGGTCTACATTTTCCTTTACTTAAGGGAGTTCTTCATATTAGCTCATGCACGGTGTGTTCTTCCCTTGTTTACAGCCCCTATTGATATCTATTGTTATTAGTTTTGTTGTTTAATTTTCAAAACTTTTTCTCCCATTTGGGAAAATGAAAGCAGGTAAAAGAGAAAAGTCTCAGATGTCATTCTCTTCAGGAAAATTGAAGGCACCACCTAAAATGCATGTACATGGTGGATGAATGTAATATTTAATACTAAATAAGGTTTAAATGAGCCATATTTCCATATTTGTGAATTCCTATTAGATGGCACATTAAACATATGGTCACGTTGCAGTGGTTAATTATGTCTTAATTGATAGGTTGTCAGACAAATGATAGATTCAGTAAGTAGTGATTGGAAATAATCTGATAGTTGGCCTATGTATCTCTTAAAGGAGTTTGAATCATGGCAATGACAACCACCTCCTTCCACACCTTTATTTTACCTTGTAGTGTAACAGTTGACATGAGGGATCTCACTTATGTGTGAAGTTGAAGAATGAATAAACTGTGCATCATTGAATCCAAAGTGCAATTTTCAATGATCATGCTAAGAGCATTTTGTGCATCCAATTTTCAATAGTGGACCTTGTTTTAAGTATTTTATTAGGAAACTGGGAGTAGAAATAGTGGTGCAAGCTTATTTTCCAGGACACTCATGAAAGGAGCCAGTGTTGCTTGGAGGCTAAAGGTAGAGTGGCATGGGATGCTTGTTTCCAAGTATTCCAATACTTTGCGATTTTACTTTGTGTCCCTCCCAGAGAGCTCATCTTATTATGTTCTCCCTTGAAGGACTCATGTCTCAGAGGTCTACTCAGAGGTCTACTTTTAGGAATGCGAGAGCTGGCAGACAAGGTCACCCTGATCCCACGCAACCAGTGGTGGAAGTGGGCGGGATCGGAAGGGCACAGCGTGCCCCTACGTTTTAAACACCCTCCCACCCCCGCCCTGGGCTCTTATCACGAAGTGAGGCATGGGGGGGATTTCACTTCGTGGTATTTTCCATAAAATGCAGGATAGGAAATGTGCAGTCTTCTCAACTACCTCTATTTTGTTAGCGAGTGATTGTTTTTTTTTATCAACAGGAAACAGTTTACCATAGAGTAAGGAACCAGGCACAGATCCAGAATATCTGGTCAACCCCTTGTTGTCTAGGGAGATTTGTTTATGCAGATGAAGGCACTGACGTTGCTGCCGTTAAGTTTGAGTGACGTAACATGTAACGATGGAATAAAATGACAGCAATTCATGCTATGTCTTAAAAATGTAGAATTAAAAATCAGTCCATAATCTAGATTGACAACTTTTCGCTTACTCTTTTTATAATTACAGATGGCCCAAATATATTATTTGTGTAGATGTACGCCCCTATTCCGTCTAGATTTTGTGTTTTTAAGAGTCACCCGGACACTTAGAAAAGCTGTTGAACTTGTTATAGGTGACATCTGAAGGAGTACTTAGCAAGTACAGTGAATTAACAGAAAAAAAGGAACCAATGCGTGGGAGGAAATCCCCTGTGTATGGGTATGCTCCAACCTGCAGACTGCGCACTGCTCCTGCCTCTGACTTTACCAAGTGATCAGACCCAACCACTGGGGGAGAGCAAGCTGCTCTCTCCAGCATCCACTGATCTTCATATGCTCTTACCTCTCCCAGGTGCAGTTGCTTATAACGCGGAAAATGCACTATTTTAGTCCTTTTCTATTTCCCTAATAAACCGGCAGGCAGGACTCACAGTGACCGTGTTTTAATCAATCAGTCAATCAAATCACTTTATTTTGGTTACAGAAAGGTGCCTTAAAGGCACATAAAAACAAAACAAATGCAAACCCAGGTCCAAAAAACATTTGACAGAGCCTTGTACATTACAGTCAGGGCTAACGAGACTAATTCACATGAAGATACCACCACTGTTCGGCCATATACCAGTAAGACAGGCACATCAATTTCTGTCATTCTTGCCTAAGCCCTGGTTACAGAAAAAAATCTTAAAATCGAATAACAGAGGAGGAGCCTAGCGACGAACGAAGATGGCCGCATAAGCTCTCGGCTCCGTCGACCTCCTCCTGCTGCTTGAATATCCTGCTACAAATCCTGCTTTTTCGCCTCGCCCCGTGTGGGTTACCCGTTGCTGATACTGGCGGTGTGGTCCTGGGAAACTTACGTCCCGGATTGCCGGAGTTACATCGAGTGGAAGTTCTTGGCCTAACGCTGACCGAGTGCCGGGACCTCGAGTACTGACTTTGCCGGGTTGCAGTGCGGTGGCCGGGGGACCCAGACACGGTCTGGTAGATAGAAGTGGAGAGCAACCTGCCCCTGGACTGGTTGGGAGCCTGCGGTTCTACCCGCATTGAGGAGGTGTAATGATCCTGTGAGTGGCTGAGTGGCTGGGGGTCCCCTTCTCTGCGTTCCCTTCCCGCCGGGTTGGGGCCCCCGTCCGAGTGGCCCTATCGCTGCTGGACTGTGTGCCTCCTGCCCCCGCCTGCCCTCATCGCATCTCGGTCCCTGGGAGAATCGAGTGACCCGAAGGGCGCACTGATGTCTAAAGTCGATCAGTTCGCGGCGGTGCGGGGTGAAGAAGAGCCATCATTGCGAACCGTGATGGCCGCCATTCAGGGTCTGTGCTCCTACATGGTTGCTCTTTTGCATAAGTCGATCGCGGGTGCCACCGAAACTGCCCGATAGCATAATGGCTCTGATCTGTCTGGTTCCCCTAAGCGAGCCGTTTCCCCGACTTTGATCCCGGAATCTACGACTCGAGGCACATCTAGTGTCGAAGCATGGATAGCAATGTCTGTACCGCAGTGTGCGGCTGAATCCGCCGCCATGGTGTATCGCCCGCCCACGATGAAGAGTCCGCCTGTGGTCGTGTTCACGAGCTCGTCCCCCAATAACTTTATTGAAACTGTGACCCGACGGAAGCAGCGAACATCTATCGATCGTGTGAGCTATGCAGTGTGGTGGAGTATGGGACGGTCGGGATCTGGTCGTACCGTGGCGAGTGTCATGGCGGCTGAGGATTGTGGTGGACTGTGGATATCCGTTGGACTCGCCGCACAGATTTGTGGACTGGCTGGACTTTTGATTTATCCTGTGAATAGGCGGATGCGGTGTGCGGAACTCATGGTGAACACTCGTAGAGGTCAAGGGTGAGACTGGTGTTCGACTCGGATGCTAGGGGTTTGTGAGGGACCCGGGATCCGCCATTTTCTTGTATTGGGGGCGGGGCGGTGTAGGACGTCTTTCCTGGGTTCTACCGAATCTACTTTGCTTTGTTGCTTATTGTTTAATGACCATGACTGTACGTCGCAGGAGGGGGGCAGTGTGACCGGGATTGTGTGATTCTCCTCCTCCCTTAACTTTCCTTTTTTTTCTTCTTCTGTGTTTCCTTCCTTTATAAATCTCTATTCTACTATATTTCGGGTTTTTGGTCGCTGGGCGATAGGCACGCTGCTAGGGGGGTAGGCCGTAGCCATCTGCAGGGGTGCAGGGTTGGGGGTAGGGGGTGGGGTATTTTTGTTTTTCCGTTCTCTGTTTCTATGGCCTTTTTCTCTTTTCAGTTTGACTGGACTTTCCTTTTTCCTCTCTCCCTGGGTGGGGGGTCAGTGTGTGTCGGGTTAATGTTTGGACTTTTAGGCGGTGCTGGGACTGTGGCTGCGCAGCCTCTCCTGTCATTGGATTCATCGGGTGGGGCATTAGTCGGGAGTCTTCAGAAATGTATGCTTGCTTTTATTGTTCGCTTCAAAATGTGGGTGTCTCTGCAGTTGGACGTGCTTTCCTGCCCACCCGGTGATTGTATCTACTTTAGATCCTGTAGCCGGCCCCCTCCTGTTTTCTTTTCTCTCTCTTCTTTTCGTTAACATATGGAACTGTATTACGTATTTACCGTGTATATCCTGTTTTAATTTAAAAAATTGACCTCTCTTATCCTGAGCAGCTCTCCTGGGTGTGCCGAAACAGTTTGATGCTCTAATTTTGCTGCCATGCCTCCGGGATGTTTGGCTGAATAGCTGTGTGCACCCTTTTCTAAATAAAGGTCTTCCAAAAATAAAAAAATAAAAAAAACCGAATAACAGAAAAGTTATAGTAAGCAAGCCATAGAGGAAGCCACATACTCAACCAGCTCACACAATTCATTAGGGATTAACTGCCACCATTTTTTTTTTTACAAAACCGAAAATATCGAAAGCTCCTCCTGAAATGTTTCGGCCCATTTAGGTCTCTGCATAGGCGAGACCTAAAAACCAATGATTTCCTTCTATTTTGGGCACATTTTAGAAAGGCACAAATGTTGATACAGTTGGATTGTAGAATGTATTTGCTGCAGATGGTCTAAAGCTAGTCTGGAACTTCTGATTACATGCAAATTAATAATAGGCATTAAAAAACTTTTAGTAAAAAACAAGTTAAAAATGGGCTGAAAAAGGTCAACTGCAGCATCCTTTGTGGGGAGGATTCATCACAGGGGCATAGTACATCTTTAGATGTGTCAAATTGACCAAGGGGAAACCTGAGATGCCATCTCACAAATCCAAACCAAAACCTGGTTCATAGTAGTCTATCCCAGGCCCCATCGATCCATACTAAACATGGTTCCAGGTTTAACAAACTGCAAGTCCAAATACTTCCTAACAGTTGGTTGACTTAATTCTAATTCTTACCTGCTAGTTTTCATCCTAGACTTATCCAGGTCAAGTCAGTTTTAGTTTCAGAATTTGCGTTAGTAAAAATGGCTGGCCTTCCCAGCTTCAGTTCCTGTGGAGAGGCGCACCAGATATAACTCAACCTAATGGATTGTCTTTATCTCCTCTAATCCTCCTCTCTTCGTTTCCTTCCTCCGAATTCTGTATTTTCTTCGCTCTCAAGACCAAGTTGCATCTCAACCTTATGAACTTTTGTTGCTTCGTTCCATTTAAAAGAGGCAGTTCTGTTGCTGCTGATGCCTTTTATTAGTTGTTTTCACTGCATTCTAAAACAACTAGGTTTCAATAGCATGGATTATAGAGCGTTCTCGGGTACCCCCCTCAAGGGGATTGTTTCCAACCTGATAGAGAGTTACATCTTCAACAATACGTCTATGATGAACTGAAGAGAAGATGGGCCGAGGATTCCCCCTCGGCCGTCACCTACCCAGCCGGACCTTGGACAAACTTTCCCTTCGTCTCTCCACTATATCTATACACTACCCCTTTTGCCCTCACCCCCTTTCCATTCCTCACCCCATTTCCCTTTTCTTCTATGCTCCTAAAAAAAAATTCTGGTATCTTTTGTAACTATTTTCCCCTTGTTTCCACGTCCTGTCTTCCTCCTACCTCTTTACCCTATCTCCTTACCCTTTCTGCTCCATTCACCTTGTCCCCTATGTTCTTTAAATGCTTTTCTTGATACTTATGTAACTTTTAACTGATGTAACATTGTCCCTCATGTGAAGCGCTCTGATTCCATCAGGTCTAGCCAGCGCTATATAATAACTCATTAATTACATTTGTTCCCATTTAGTACTCTTTCTCCCTTTGTCTACCTCCCTATCTCCTAGCTCCTATCCACTCTCCATTGAATCTCTCACCTTTCCTGCTAGTCTGCCTAGCCCCCTGTCCTTTGTGCCCTTTGACTAAGCACTCCTTCTCCCCTTGTTGGGGAAAGATCCAATATTTATACTCTGGAGTCTCAGCGTAACTGCTGAGATAGTCCACTGCGCCAACGGAGCCACTCTCAGCTTAGGTATGGTATGGCACCCTTTGCCAAAGCACTCCCTCTCCCCTTTTTGGGGAAGGATCCAGTTTGTAGGCCTTGGAGTCTCAGAGACCCCTCTGAGAGAGTCCACTGCGTAAAGGGAGCCTCCCGCAACAGAGATAGGAAAGTGATACCACTTCCCCTGGGATCACAGGTTACTGGACTTTGGACATTGCTTTGACTCGTCTACCGGTTTCTGTCCCTGTCGCCTTTCCCCTCTTTCCATGGGATGTCCTTCACCCTCCCCTCCTATTTCCCGCCTTTATTACCTGTCTACTTCTCCAGATCCTTCCCCACTCCCCTGAATCTTCCCCCTTTCGTATTTGTGCTTATTGTTTATCTTGACCTTACAAGTAACTATGTTGCCATGCTCTAATAACTGTGTAACCTTTGTAACTATGTAACCTGTAACTATGATCTGATGCTCATGTAAAGCGCTCTGATACCTCCGGGTCTAGCCAGCGCTATATAAAACCTTTAAAAAAAGAAAAAGAAAAAAAATAAGAGGCGTGGCATGCGCATATCTCTCTTCAAGCACCCCCCCCCCCCTAACTGTATAACTCGCATATGTGAAGGGCATAGATACCGTGCCAGAGAGGTCACGGATTTGTGTACTGTAAAGATCATCAACGCATTAACCAATGGCGCTCGAACATGTTGTAGAAATTAGCAATAAACGTGTTTGAGAACACAGACTGAATGACATATCCGACCCTCTTCTTGCCCAGCAGAGTCTGTGCGGCAGAGATTGCAGCAATCTGTGGTGAGCAGGGAAGGAAATGTTGAGTTTTGTAACACTGGCTCCACATTAAAAAAACAATCTGTTTATTTTACAACCCTGTCTCTTGAGTTTACTTTCTCTTTCTGTCCCTCCGAAACTTGCTCTTTCTGTCACTCGAATCGCGCCTCTTTTTTTAAAATTACTGCCATTTAGTCATTGCGCTGCCTTCGCTCTTGTATCTCTCCTTTCCTAGTCTCTGTTTCCAGCTCCTTGTCTGTCCTCTTGTCTCGCCAACTTTCTCTTCCCTTTTCTTTCAGACTCTCATCTTCTTCCAACTTCCTTTCCCCTTTGTATATCATCTCTTCTCTATACTTTTTCGCTTTATCTTCGTTCTCCCCCTCCCATCATTCCTCTATTTAATCCCTAATTTCTCACTCTTTTTATTCCACCCTGCTGGTTCCTTTGCTTTTCAATCTCTCGTGCCACCCCCCTACAGCTATCTCACATTCTCCTCTGGCTTCCTCTTTGTTTCCAGCCTTTACTACCTCCTTCTTACGATCCCTGCAGTCCCCTTCTCTAAATTGTCTTTATCTTTTCCTCATCTCTAACCCATCTCTCTCTGTTTCTTTCAACCCCTCTGCCCCAACTCTTTTCTCAGCTCGAGAGCAGGAAGGAAACATAGGCCTCAGCCTTTTTGTCTAGCTACTGTGGCGTTATTTCTCTATGCATAGTGACAGGCAAACGCTTCTGTGCTGCTTGTACTAAGATTCTTTTGATGTGGGAGATACTGCAAGTATATTGGCATCCCCTTGAGTTGCTGTTACTATGGTACCTTTGATCTGAAACATACCATGGTTGGGGTTCAAAATGTGCTTTGAACTTCCCTCCACTTTGATTGGTGTGCAGCAGAAACACAAGGTCTCCCATGTTCAGTGTGCAGGTCTTTGCTTACCTGCATTGGCTTGCAGCTTCACTGTTTTTCTGTTCTGCTATCTCTGATGTCTTCTGAGGTCTCAATAGGAGAAACAAGTGACTTGGGACAATATCTAATTTCTGGCACTCTCCATGCATGGGAGCTGGAGCTGTCTTAATGTAATTAACGCATATATTAAACCTTAAATAAACGTGTATCTATTGGTTGTATTAAATATCGTTCGTTATAAGATGCAACTGGTCAGTGAAATGCCAAACATAATAGACATATTAAAAATTGGTATGTTTTGCTCTTTTTAGCCACACCTCTGACTTCGCCCACTGACCCAATCCTCTGTTATTCCCACCTCCTGATGCTCCGCCAACAGTTCCCTCACTTTTTTTCCCCACTTCGACCAATGCCCACAACCCTGTGATGTTGACCCCTTGGTAGGTTCTTTGAGAAGTATTGGTGTAGGGGTGGATCGTTATTTCGTACAATCAGTGTATATAGAGTCCTCAGGCTTTACCTTTGACGAGGATCTATCATTTGCAGCCCAGATCAACATAAGTATGGCCACTTGGTATCCTACATTGCATCAAATAAACCAATTCCTTCATTCCCCAAACCAATGACGCTGGTGTCATTGCAGACTCCTTTTCTCTCCAAAATTGACTCTTGCAATAACCTTTGAAAAAGCTCCAACATGTACACATTATGCTGTAATGAAAACCCCAGGCCTGGGGAAATGCAGCATGTCAACCAAAGAAGAACGGTTATCCACTGGCTTCCGGTCAAGCAACGCATCATTTTTAAATCGGTCTGCCTCCTGTACAGAGTCTACTTTGACCATCATAGCTCTTGTCCTAAAGAAAACTTCTAGCACCACACAGGTAAGTCTCTACAATCAGACTCTTCTTCCTTACGCAGGCTGTCCAAAATACACGACTTCTGTGCAGGCAGCCATTATGTCAGCCCTTGTATCTGGAGGCAGCTATGTCCTTACAACTAACAGCAAATCTTAAAACTTTTAGGAAAGACCGAAAGGCTCACTTATTTTTACAAACCTTTAATTCTCGTGTCCGTGTTATCCCATTCAGCCCTTCAAGCTCACTGCACAGATGCTCCTTTTGAGGTCAACGTTTTCTGCTTTACATCGCTTTAAATATAAATAAGAAATGATTTTGCATTGAAATTTGGAACCACGAAGAACAAATTCTGTATGCTTTTTTGCTGGCTAGTTCTCATTCAATGTTCCAAAGTTCACTTGGCATGGATTAATGGTGCAATCAGCCTTGATTCCTGGGGAACACTTTGACCTCATTCAGGTAGACACATAGCCTGCAAATGAGGAGTATATATGGCAAACTACAATAATTCTGGCATCCATGCCCCTCATCTGTCCACACCTGTATCAGCATTCTGTGTACTATAACTTCACTCTTTGCATGTAGATTTTCTCAGCTTCACTTCACAGATAGATGAGGCTGAGACTGCTGGTAGCAGTGTTAAAGATCAAATAGTTTGGAGGCAGTGTAAACCTAGGAAGAGTGGCTGGAGGTGTACCAGCATCTTGTATCAACCTTTTGCGGTTGGGGGTGCAGTGTCAATCGACAGCTGGCAGAATGGACTTGCGATACTCATTGCTGGCTTCACAGAATGCATTGGGAGATCAGTATACTCGCAAACACACCAAATGAGGATCACCTAAGCAATGTGGAGAAATGCTAGGAACACAGACTACATACACAACCTTCACAACTACAACAGGAAGAGACAAAATAAGATTACCACCTCTTGAGTGGGAAATTCAGCTGTGCATCCAATCAACTCCCAGATGGAAGACTATCTCAAGGGACCCTGACCTTACCCAGGGACAGAGCATGGTGGACTCCTTAACTTGTGTTAAGTAGAGTATTACACGAAATACATCGATCTACCGTAATCCCAAAATAAAGCTAGTGATTTCACTTTGTGGTAGATGATAAATCCCTTCTGAAATGTAAAGAATGAAAATAGCCAGTAGATATTTCTCATTTTTTAGGTTCTGCATGGTTGATTGGAATGTAAACACAGAGATTAGTTGCTGTGCTGTAGGACCTGGTTGTTCCCCGGGTCCAATGTTCAATTTTTTCACCTCTCCAAGTTGTCTGGGAGCAATATTTCTTTCTTTAATGAACGTATAATGGTAGTTCACCTTTTTAGGTTTAAAGCATTTTATTGCATAATGGAAAACAATACAAACAAAGAATACAGTTGTCTCAAAAGAGATAGTGCAAAGTTTCCGCTCCAGGAGCGCCATCAGCGCACAATATAGTGCAATTATGAATACCTTCAGAGCATTGGGCCAAGTGTGCATGCGGCGACTACCATTTCCAAAAACCAACAACCCCTTCCCCAACCCCCCCCACCTTTCCCGTCCCCCATCCCCCCTCCCCCCGTGTTGTGCGAATGTCTCAAACCTCTACCATATCTGCAGCGCACACCACTTGCCTCGTTAAGCATTCTTCCCGGGCTTACTAGGTGGACGGGTTAGCCGGGGACGTTAGTCGCAATAATCGAAGATACCGGGGACAGGTAATTTCTTTGAATTCTGACTGTAGGAGGGTATGGAAAGGCTGCCACAGCTCCTCAAACTTGTCCACCTCCCCCGCCACCATGAGGGATAGCTTCTCCATTCCCAGAACGTGCCACAATCTATGTAACCAGCCAACAGTGGTGGGGAGCGTGGTGGTGCGCCAGTGGATGAGTATGTTCTGAATCGCCGATCCCAAGGCGATTGCTATCTGCCTACCCTTCCTGGACTTCAGAGGATACATTAGGCCATTGGGCAATCCTAGCAAGGCATAGGCTGGGAAACGGGGTAGTTCAATGTCGAAGCACTGGTCTATCTCATCTATGATCTCCTTCCAGTAGGGGCTCAGTAAAGGGCAATCCCACAAGACGTGCGTAAGTGTGCCTATCTGTCCACATTCTCGCCAACAGGTATTTACAATATTACGATTAATTTCGTGTATTCTCTCAGGTGTATAGTACCAGTATGTGGATATGTTGGTGAATGTTTCGGTGAGGCTGGTGTGGTATGCAGAGTGGCGCGCCCGATAGGAAATGTGGTCCCATTCCGTGTGACTCAGTGTCCTTCCCAGCTCTCGTTCCTAGCGCTCCCGCCTTGGATTGTAAATGTGGAAAGGGGGGGTTGCAAAAGCTTGTATAGATCTGAGATGAGTTTGGAGTCCGAGGAGCGCGTCACCAGCCACCTTTCATAGGGTGTGAGCTTCCGGTCAGCTAAAACACGCACCTGCGGCTGAAGCGCCCAGTGACGCACCTGCATATATCGCATCCGTTCGGTCTCAGGTAGGCGGTAATCTCGCCTGAGATCCTGAAATGATATGGCACCATCCGGGCCGTATATATGAAACAGCGCACTGCATCTAGCCGCTTGCCAGTGCGCAAAGGCTCCCGGTTCCATTCCAGGATGGAAGTCCGGGTTCTCAACCAGTGGCGTAAACGGTGAGGGGAAGGTGGTGAGCTCCTGCTTAGCATTCACAGCGTCCCAAACTCGTAACGGGACTCGCATGATGAAGGACGCGTAGAGGTTGGGGGGACGGTGTGCCCTACGCAGGAAGGGCACTTCCTGCAGGGCCCTACCTGCCACCGCCTGGTCCTGGAACAACCAGTGCTTGTCAGATTCCCACTTGCTCCATTCCACTAAATACCGCAATTGCGCCGCCTGGAAGTACTTGTGTAGATCCGGAATACCAAGTCCTCTGGACTCGGGTGCCAGCGTGGACAAGGCCCTCTTGAGCCTGGGTTTGCGACCTTGCCAGACAAAGCGCGCGATGTCGGCTTGAGCCTGCCCAATCCACCCCTTCGGAGGTAGAAGTGGCAGGGCCCTAAAGAGATATAGCACCTGTGGCAAGAGTGTCATCTTCTCCGCTGCGATTCTGCCCAGCAACGATAATGTACCTTTATTCCAGCGTGTCAGTTCCTCCCTGATTTTTTTACCTAAGGCGGCATAGTTGGCCGTCACCATGGCTGGTAAAGAGGGCGCCAATAGTAGACCCAGGTACGGCACTAGGTCCTTGGACCAGCGCATGGGGAAAAGACTCTGTAATTCGGCTCTTGTGGCGGTGGTCAGCGAGATGTCAAGGGCTGCCGATTTCCCCATATTCATTTTAAAACCCGCCACTGCAGCGAAGGCGTCCAACTCGGCGATGCAGGCAGGGAGCGCCTTTCTTGGGTCGTCGAGTGTCAAGATCACGTCGTCCGCGTATAAACTAACGGTGTGGACATACCTCCCCATCTGAACACCCGACTCATCAGGATTTAGACTAATCCTCTGGGCGAAGGGCTCCATGTAAAGAGCGAAGAGTAGCGGCGATAATGGGCACCCTTGTCTGGTACCCCGCTCTATCGCAAATTTTTGGGAGCTACAGCCGTTCACTCGAACCACTGCCGACGGGTATCTGTAAGAGTTAAATATCAATGTTCGAAATTACTCTCCTATCCCCAGTTTGCATAGAACTTTCTTTAAGTACGGCCAGTGCACCCGATCGAATGCCTTTTCCGCGTCAACCGAAAGAAGCATTCGTTTCCCTGGAATACGGGATGCCTTTTCCAGGATGTGGATCACTCTCTTGGTATTGTCAACCGTTTGCCTACCAGGAACGAACCCCGCCTGGTCCGAATCTACTAGCCCCGGCAGATGAGGTGCTAGGCGCGCCGCCAGAATCCCCGTGTACAGCTTGAGGTCCACATTTAAAAGTGAGATCGGCCGGTAGGAGCCGCACTCAGTCCGGTCTTTCCCCGGCTTAGGGATAACCGACACCGTCGCTTGGAGGATGTCCGGGGGGATAGCCCCCGGGTCAGAGAAAGAGTTGAAGAGTCGCGTCAGCAGCGGCGCCAGTTCTGGGCAGAACGTTTTATAGAAAAGTGGGGTGTAACCATCGGGTCCCAGGGCTTTCCCCTGTTTGAGTCAGGAAATAGCCGTGATCACCTCCTCGATTCGAATATCCCGTTCCAAGTATTCTGCCTGTTCCGGAGCAAGTGCGGGAAGATCGACCGAAGCCAAGTAGTCTGCCTCTGCTTGCGCAGAAGGGGGCACGCGGCATATAAATCGGCATAGTAGCGGCGGAACCCGTCCGCAATTTGGTCATCCTCCGTGGCCGTCCCCCCTCCAGGAACCGAGAGCTCCTTCACCCAGTGGAGTTGGTGTTTAACACGGAGCTTATGCGCCAAGAGCCGGCCGCACCTGTCACCACCGGTGTAGTACGCGTGTTTCAGGCGCAACGCCGCGTATTCCGCTCTATCAATGTCTAGTGCAGATAGGAGTTTTCGAGCCACCTTAACTTGCCTCCAGACTCTAAGGGCTCCCGTGCTCTGATGCACCTGTTCCAACTCACTCACCTTACTCGTAAGTTTGTCTCTTTTTTGTTGGCGTTCCCTGTTCTCCGCAGAGGAAACGGCAATAAACTCACAACGAAGCACCGCCTTCAGTGCGGCCCATTGGGTCGCTCGGGTGGTATCATCATTATCATTGTGCCGCTGATATTCGCCGATCGAGTCCCGTATATGTTGTACTACAGATCGCCTATGTAGTAGAGAATCTCTGAGGCGCCAGACCCCCGTGTGGGAGGCATCGGTGGTAGCTGGAAAGTGCCCGTTACTGCGGCGTGATCCGATAATGTAAGAACCCCTATTTCGGAGGCCTTTGCTAGTTCGGAAAGCGGCCCCGTCACTAGAAGGTGATCTAATCTCGCATAGGACTTATGCACGTGTGAATAGTAGGAATAGGCTCGGGCAGTAGGGTGGAGGCGTCGCCACAAATCATGCAAATCCAGATCTCCCAAGCGTGATTTACACAATTGCGAGATCTCCCCAGTTTGTGTGCTTCGCTGCGCCGATCGGTCTAAAGATGAGTCAAAGACTATATTCAGGTCCCCTCCGATGAGGATATGCCTATCCGGGGTGATCGTTATGTCCTCCAGGGCCGTATGGAGAAACCGTTCTTGGTGGTCATTGGGGCTATATATCGAGCCAATAGTAAACACCATACCTCCCATCCTGTCCCTGTAAACCAGGAGCCTCCCTTTCTGTTCTATCACTTTATGCAAGACCTCCCCCTTGAATCTCCTAGACACTAAGATTGCAACCCCTGCTGTTTTGGTGGCGTTAGAGGAAAAGAACTGTACTGGGAATTTTGGCGATCGAAGCCTGTGGCAGTCTTTGGCTAAGAGGTGTGTCTCCTGCAAAAGGCAGGTGTCGGCCTGAGTGTTATCAAGCAGGGACAGTACCGCTCTCCGCTTGACCGGGTTGTTCAGCCCTTTCACATTAAGGGTCACAATTTTAAGGGCCATCAATGACCATCGTAAGGGCAGTGCTTATGAGTGTCGTGTCCCTGTGGGGTCATCGCTAGTGTCAGCATTGTGAAATGGTGGTGCAAGGTGAGAGCTGATGCAGCAACAGTACAACACGGTACCCGGATCCGCGTAAAGGTAGTGTGAGGTCAAAGCAAATGCAACAACAATATAGCACGGCCCCTGAACCCCCCCCACCCCCTCCCTTAGAACTACCCTCCAACACCCCAACTCCCCTCCTCCCCCTCCCCTCCCTTGCAAACCCCCGAACCCAAATCCCCCCCCACACCCCCCCACTCCCTCCTCTCTCACCCTCAACCATTCAAAAAACACCATTGTCCCAGTCCGGTCCTTAATGGACGAGTACGTGGAAAGTTATTTAAGTGGACGTCCAGCCACAACCCATGCCCTCCCGCCGCCCCCCTTCCCCGGAACCCCCGCACCTGCAATGAAGATGAAGCCAAGATGATCTCCCCCCGGAGCATGCTCAGGCCGTGAGGGCCACATCACCAGCCACCGTGTCTCTGGTCAACTCCTGTATTGCACTGTCCATTTCCGCACGGATAGTGGGCGAGTCAGGCCGCCGGGCCGGAGGTGAGGACCGCCGCCTCCGAAGCGTCTGCCAGCCATCCCTAGTGCTGCGTCTGCCGCGAGGTGTAGGAGCGACTTCTTCTTCTTCTGTCGCGGTGATCCCCAATACTCCGCAGGTGTCCTGGAGGGACTGAAGCTGATGGAGAGTCCCGTTCCAACGGAAAATGAGCCAGAAAGGGTGGCCCCAGGAGTACTGCCTGTCATGTTCTCGCAGGAAATCCGTAGCTATTTTGAATGTCTTGCGTTTCTGCAGTGTGATCGCTGATAAGTCCTGAAACAGGGCCACCGGGTGACCCCGGAAACGCAGGGGCTGCTGTCGACGTGCCTCGCGGAGAATCCTTTCCTTCATAGGGAAGTCTGGCAGGAAGGCCAGGATGTCCGGGGGTGGTTCCGAGGCTCTCCGTGGCGGGCCCACTCTGTGTGCTCTATCGATTCTCACAGGGAAGTCCCCAGGTTCGCCCAGTATTTCTCGAAACAGGTCCCGCAGGTATGCGGCCGCGTCCTCACCTTCTTCTTGAGACGGTACGCCCCGGACCCGAATGTTGTTGCGCCTGGATCTGTTCTCTAGATCCTCTGCGTGGGCCTGAAAATCGATCTGTTGATCTCTGAGCCGCAGGACCTCTTGCTGCAGGTGCGTGATCTCCTCATCTCGAGAGTGGCCGGCTTCCTCCACGTTGGACACCCGTTCACCAAGGGAGTCGACCTCCCTCCTCACCTTGCGCACCTCTCCGGCCACCTCCTGTTTCAGCGTTTGGAAGCCCTCTCTGAGGGAACTGAACAGTGACTCCAGGAAGGATCTGGTTACCGGGGGCTCCCCCCCCCCCCCCCCCCCCCTCCGCGCCACGAGAGGTGTTCGGAGGGCTCGGGCGGGTTGGCCCCTATCTTGTCTCGGGGCACCCCTGCCTAGCATTTCCGGCAAGGTGCGGTCTCCTTTCTTACCCCCTCTGGTGCTCGACATCGTGGCGGTGGGGATGCGCGGCAGGCGGGATGACCCTCACGAGGATCTGCGTGGCGTGGCGGCGCCAGGAGTTGAGGTGCCTTGCGAGGTCCGGGCACCGTGGTGCTCCCACGGGTATCGATCCTCCGTCTCTCCCCACCCAGCGCGCTCTCCGAGCAGCGAGAGCGCCGACCAAGGGGGCAGTAGTGGTCCGTGCTCTGCAGCAGGTCGCCTCAACTGCGTCTTGGAGCAGGAGCAGAGGTCTTGAGTCACTGATGGCTGGGTGTGTAGGGCACAAACCTCCCCTCTAGGTCAACACACAGGCCGCGCCACCTCCCTCGGAGTCAGGTTCACTCTCCACAGTGCAAGCGCGGGAGGTATGTCGAGGCAGTCCCCTCTTCGGCGTCTGTCCGCCACCTCTGGCACTGTGCCTTGCTGCGCGGGGTTAAGGGGGTCCGGAGGGGTGCCCCGGGGGAACCCCCGCTTGAGCTGACGGATTTCGGCTCCGCAAATGGAAGGTCAGCAAGCAGAGGCCTATGTCCGGTCGGGCCTGCGGGCCCGCGTGGTGATGCTGCGTCACAGGCCTGGCGGAGAAGTCCCCTCGGAAGCTAGGCCACGGCGGGGTCTTAAATCGTTCCCCCAGCAGGCAAGGCACCTACAGGCACCCCTCGGTGCAAACTCGTCCTCAGTCTCCAAGCGGGGTTGCTGGCGTGGAGGTCGGGGATCGGCGTGCAGACACCGACCTACCGGCCTCCCGATCCCCGGACCGGCGTAGTAGCTTTCCGTCGGCTCCTCCCCCGGGTCACTCCGGCCGGAGCCCCGTTCGCCACACTCGATGTTTCCGCCTCCAGGTCCCGTCGGCAGCACAGGCTGGGTCCGCCTCAGTTCCGTAAGGCTCCACTGTGTTGCCGGTGCCGGACTCTGACTTTCCGGCGGTAGCGACCGCCCGCCCTCCGGGCCTCCGACGGCGCCTCAATCGGCTCTCGCTCCGGGGCCACACCGGTGCTGCACCTCTAGGTTTGTGAGGCTGACACGGGCTCCAAACAGTGCCACTGTGTGCTCGACCGCACCAGGTGCCGGTACCGCTGAATCCGGGGGAGATCAGCACCACAGAGTGGTGCAGGGGCTTCGGGACCACAGCTCACCGAGAGAGCGTCCTCTCAGCCTGCCATCTTGGCCACCTAGTTCACCTTTTTAAAGCATTTTTAAAAAATAGTTTATATAGCTATGAGTATAGGCAACAGGCCTTAATTTTTCAGTAGTGGTTCCACTGAAGCACAAAAATAACACAATATGGTACATAGATTATGTGCAATTTAATTTAAATTTCAATACTGTTCATAAACAAATGGTAGAAATACATATTCAGAAAGAATACACAATAACCCCAAAACTGTCAACAAACATACAATTCACACTGTGATTGTATTTAACTATACAGACACCTCCTCATTCATTACTATTCATTGCTATTCAGCAGGCAATTCAAATTGACTCATTTATTGCAAATTATTGAAAAGAAATATTGATACATAGACATTCTAATTTAAGGCATTTGCCAAAAAATGTATTCAGATGATAACATGGTCACCGTCGGCAGGTTGGACAGTAGATAAGGCGTTTCTTCATTGGATACTACAGGGTTTAAAAAAAGATCGGTGTAATAAATGTTTTTTTCAAATGTGCTGGGCGACAATTGAAAAGCCAAACATGTATCATATTCTGTATCTTGGCTCCAAAAATGTTCATCCAAGATGAAAATGTGGTCTCTTAAGCCATTTGTTTTCTCGTATAGAGATTACGATAAATATAAATTTCTTGTAAAACGTACTAACAGGTGGATAGATATTTGCTTGAAGATTAAATTGCATTGTGCTGCATCATACATACAAGAAATGGCATTCCAATCTTGATCCGTAAACAGTGTTGTAGTCCAGAGCTTGTTATTTGCATTACTTTATTTAATTGTTCCCCGAGTGTTATGGTTTTTGTGAGCCATAACTCACAGTTAAGGTCCATCTGCTTAATGAAAATAAGGTTTGCTGAGTGTAAATCTTATGTCAAGAAATAATTCTCTCCATGAAATGTTTTTCATTACACTTTGAGGGCTGTAAACAGTCAGAAAACGCATCACATAATCTGACAGCAGGCCCAAAAAATGTTTCCCATTTATCCTACATCAATATTAAATATTGGCACATGGTCTTTACATTAATTAATCAACTCTTGAATACTTATGTTAGATGTGAGCCATCAACGATACTCTTTGGGCACGCCCCAAGTATTCCACTTGATGCGGGAGGACCTTTCTTCTTTGCAATCTCATCGGCTAGGCTTGTTTTTCCTGCGCTTTGCTTCAGAAAGCAGTCCCAGACCCTGCATACTGGGCAGGAGATTGTATCCCTCTGGGGACCGGGGCAGGCCTTGATTCAAAACTACCCTAAGCGCCATAAACTGCGCAGAATGTGGGAACAGGTCAGGCGGGGCTTCCACGAAATGAGACCTGGGGGGCACCTGGAATTAGGAGAGCACTAGGCTATCTCATTTATTTCTGGCTGACTTTTCTTTCTTTTCTTGTGTATGATAAATGAACTGTGTTTGCTGACTTGACCTACCTACTCTGGCATGATGTATCATGGTAATGATAATTGCGTTTTATCTGCTTTTGGTACTTAATGTTTGATATTATGGTCGGTATTCTTCAATAAAGATAAATACAAAAAACTTGACCACCTAATTGTTGCTACATACTTTCTTTTGACCTTTAGTGAGTTTATTAAACCTATGTAGCATAGTGTTATTTATCTATGAAAATAGAAGTTTATAATTTAGCTGAGAATGCATCCCTTCTTGAGCCGAGTAGATCTTCAAAGGACGCAATACTCAAACTGGAAGGCATAACATTTGTTATGTCATCACCTACATTTTCCTTCCGAATGTGTATGCAATAATCTTGATATTTTAAAACAAAAGGGAGTTCAAATGTGTCCCTCGACTCAACAGCCTTTAACATAATTGTAATCTAAAGTTTAGAATGAGAGCTTCAGGAAATGGGCTTAGTTTTAAAAATATTACTTTAGTTCTTATATATTGAATTGAAATGTAATCTATTAATGAACATTATTTACCTCTTTGCTAAGTGTAGTTACCAGATTTCACATAATTGAATCTTCCATTAATTAACGCCAAATGTAGCTCTTGTCTGTGGCCTTTCTGCCTAATGACTATATAATAATTTGCAGCTACCAATTTTTTATTCCAAAGCAGGGAGTGTTTTATTGCAACCATGACAGAATGTAAGCACTTTAAATGTGTCTCGTTTTCACAAGCTGGAGAAACCTCTAAGCCAATTTGATGTGAAAGGATGAGCTATGTTTTAACACCAACGAGGACACTGGAAATTCCTGCCCAGCTTTTACATACAAGTTAAACTCAACTAAATTACTACCCTGAGTAGAAATAAGCCTATGATCATATATATATATATATATATATATATATATATATATATATATATATATATATATATATATATATGTATATATATATATATATATATATATATATATATATTGAAAATAGCATGATAGTGGAAATATAAATGCACATTTTGTCCTCCGGTTCAACCTCTGGCCCACTGAATGATCCATCTGCCTTAGACTACGGCAGAATCGAATTCCCCCACCTAGCCACTGATGGAGTAGTTGCTGTTGAGGGGATAACTACGGTTCCTTTCCTTGTTGGCGAGGGGGAGCGGGGATCCCTGGTGCCACATGCATCCTTTGCTCCCCCCGCTACAGGCCCTGCAACACAAGTGGAGCCCGGACCCACCTCTTCCAATCTTCATGCTTTGTCATCTCCCACCCCCGAACATCTGAGGATAATCTCCTGGAACATCGCGGGATTAGCAAACAAATTGGAAGAGCCGACCTGGGAAAAGTATGTAGAAACTGGTGACATATGTATGTTCCAGGAAACCTGGGCGAGAGAGGACCATGGACATCAAGGCTACACATCATTCTTTATTCCAGCTAGGTGGGAAGGCAAAGGCCGCCCATCAGGGGGCCTTGCGACATGGGTTGCTGCTCACCTGGGCTGTGTGGCAACACGGCTCCCATGCAACTCTGATGACATCCTGGCGGTCTCATTAACATGGCCAAACAAAGCTAACCTCCTGCTGGTTAACATCTATTCCAGGCCGATGGGAAAGACAAAAGAATCACCGACTTTTAATGAACTCTCGATCTTTTTATCTGAACTGTCGACTGATTCATATTATGTGGTGGGTGGGGACTTTAACTCTCACTTTGAGCCACTCCCCGGCCTCCAGGAAGGGTTCCTATCAGAAGAAGAAGCTAGGTGGGCAGTACCAGGGGTTGATGTCCCATCTCCAAAAGCTTGGACCCCATTAGCGTTGCAAATCACTGCCCTTACGTTAAGGTATGGACTCAGAGCGTGTAATGGGCGAGTTAACTCAGACACACCAGGTAAAAATACTTATAATCGCCGGGGAAGAGAGTCACACTTGGACTACGTTCTGGTCCAATTAGCGAGGTGGTCAACAATACAGGATTTTAGGGTAACAGACAGGCTGGACAGTGACCACAATGCCCTTGAGTTAGACCTTGTTCATCCAGCACCTCAGGGCCTAGTGACCCATGAAGAAGGGAATTACCCCACGCTCCTCATAGATAACAGCAGGAGAAGAATTAGGTGGGAGCATATGGTCACAAATAAGGACAAACTCCCACTGCTTTATGCAGAGATCACCCCCATCCTGGAAATTGTTGGGGACCTTGATAGTGTAGCAAATAAAACAGATATAAGGAGTAAACTGTTTGATGCCCATAAGGAACTTATAAAAGTTGCGGCACCCCACTTTACACGTAATGTACGAAAGCCAAGAGAGGGGTGCCAAGGCAAAACACAATGGTACAATGTAGCCTGTAGACGGGCCAAAACAGAACTCCTTGGAGTAATTAAGGAGGGCAAAGGAGGGGAACGCCTTAAGCAATGTAGGCAAGCCTATAAGAAACTTCTTGCCCAGGCCAAAATAGAATGGGAGGAAAACCAGTGGGAAGAACTCACAAAGGCCCTAGCAGTGCAAGATCAACGCCTGTTTTGGAGATTGGTAAACGGGGGATCAGGGAGCTTACACTCAGCAGTGGAGCCTAACATAGCTCCTGGAGTGTGGCAGGCCCACTTCCAGTCTCTATATAGCGCTGAGTCCGGAGAACTTCCTGTGCCAATTGAACCAGAGAGGCAGGGCCCTCAGGCGGATCAAATAACACTGAGCGAGGTCACTGCTGCCATTTCAGGCCTGGCCTCGGGGAAGGCGCCTGGGCTGGATGGGCTACCGGGAGACCTGTACAAGCAGGAGCCCACCGTCTGGGCGCCTTACCTCGCTGCTCTTTTTAATGGTATCCTTGGTGGGATGGAAATCCCCAGTACTTGGCTGGGGGCAGAGGTGGTCCCGATTTTTAAAAAGGGATCCGCCCTCCTCCCAGCCAACTACAGGCCGATTAGCCTGATAGATGTAGCGCAGAAGTTGTTCGGCAGGGTCCTCCTGAATAGGCTTCAGGAATGGATCGAGGAGGCAGGCGCCCTCAGTCCATATCAGGCAGGCTTTAGGAAAGGGGTATCGACTGTGGACCAGGTCTTTAGACTGAATCTGGTCTACTGGAGGACAGTGAGGTTCGAGGGTGGTAGTTTGTACACGATTTTCGTGGACCTACGAGCCGCCTTCGACCTAGTGCCCAGGGGAAAACTCTGGGTCATTCTGGCAGGGATGGGCGTACCACCAGATATTTTATTGACCTTGCAGAGGCTGCACCACAACAATTATGCCCAGGTGAGGTGTGGGAGGTCGGGGGAGCTGACTGATAGATTCCCCGTGGGCAGAGGGGTAAGACAGGGCTGTGTGCTGGCGCCGACCCTGTTTTGCCTCTTCGTCAACGGGGTAATCGCTCATCTAAACGCCACCGACTACACAGATGCCCCCAAATTAAATGGCAACAGTGTGCCCGCAATAATGTTTGCGGACGACACACTGTTGGTATCTAAAACACCCATGGGCATCCAAAGGATACTTGATGCCTTTGTGGCCTTCTGTCAGGATAGAGGGCTGGAAATCAATCCTACAAAAACCAAATATATGGTTTTGAATCCAAGCCCCAAACAGCGCCCGAATCCCCTACTGGGAGCAGCGCGGCTGGAAAGAGTAGCCACGTTTGAATATCTCGGCGTGACACTAAACGAAAATATGACCTGGGGGACCCATCAAACCAGGGCTAACCTTAAACTAATACAAATTACCGGGGGTATTTCCCGGATGATGACCGGTTCGACCTATCGCCCATTGGGGGACTTAATTCAGATATGTAAGGCACAGGCCAGGGGGGTGATCCTGTACGGGGCTGAATTGTGGGGCCACATCCCATGTCGGAACCTGTCTTCCACGGAAAATAGGTTTATAAGACAAATTACCTCACTTCCCCCTAGCACTCCACTTCTCCCTTTGAGGCTTGATCTAGGGATACGGCCTCTCGCCGACGAGATAAGTCTAAGACCCATTGCCTTCTGGCGCAGGCTATGGAGCAGTGACGATCTCGCCGATTATAGGGCGGAACTGGTCGAATTATTAAAACACCCCAAGGCGCTTAGTATTCCCTGGGTCCAAAATATCCAGTCAATTTGCACAGATCTGGGGCTCCCCGAATTGTGGACCGAACCAGCAAATACAGCACCAAGAATATCCAAGAGATCTTTGGCGAATCTGTATCACGAACACAAAAGGGTAAGGGCCTTAGCTACCCAGACAGAGGGGTCCCTTTCTTCTAAATTCCTGCAAAGTAAGGATATCTATACATTTGAAAAGGCTTTTGATCCCATATATCCAATACTCACTAGAAAGTTATTTCTCCAGTGGAGATATGGTACATTGCCTTTACGCTCCTTTTCTAGCACCTGGTCACAAGTCCCTTCAACCAAGTACTGTCCCCTTTGCACCGACAAAGAGGAAAATGATTTGCATGTGATCTTTTTCTGCCCAGCATACAAGGCAGCCAGAAAGTACTGGCTGCTGCCCTTGATTAAGAATTTGGGTGGCAGGGAATATACACCTATGTACAGGATTTTAAAATGTGATGTTTCCGGCCCAATTGTTTTTGCACTTTCCAAATTCTTTACAAATGTTTGGCATACGCGTAATCGTCTTTTAAAAAATGCTGGGTAGATTGTAGAATCGCTTTAATTTTTAATATTGTTAATATTGTCTGGTTTTTTATTTTAAAATTATGCACTGATGTTTTATCAAATGTGGCAGTATCTACGTCATTTTAATGTATGTATCTTTTATGACCAAATGGTCGAAATAAAGATTGAAAAATGAAAAATGAAATGAAATGCACATTTGGTATCAAAAAAGTCTCTCTGAATGATGAGGAAGTAAGAACAGATAAAGACATAGCATCATTACAATATGCATTTGAAGCAGTAAATTTATTCTTCATCGTCCCGGAGTTAATTCTAGAATGGAAAATATTTGCATTTGGATTAAGATTAGTATTTTCCTTCACCTGAAAAGATGAAAAATTCAAAGGAATGCCTAGCACAGCCATTCCAACTCATGTTATCAATAAGTGAGGGCACATTATCCTCTCTTTTAAGCAAGTATGACAATAATCCTTCATGTGCAGGGGGTTTAATTGCAAGTTTAACCTTTTGATTAGGGTACTTTGAATTAGATAACGCAGATGATTGAAGTCAATTCTTAAACCTAATCTTTAATTTTGGGCAGAGAAGGGGTTTATTGTATTAAGTTTAGCCTGGTTGGCTGACGGGCAGAACCCCACTGTGGGCGGGCGATCCTCTAAAGGAAGTGGCATCGCTGTCGGGATTCAAAGGCTGGCAATTGATAGAAATTAAATACTTGGGGACATGTGGAAGGGGGACTCTCCCCGCACATTTGAATACCTGCAAAAAGAGTATGATATGCACAATTTGCAGCGATACCCATACCTGAGGCTCTTGCATGCTCTGCACACACATATCCAGCAAGGGGTTTCCATTCCAGATTACTCCCCGCTAGAGGACCGGCTACTGCTGGACCCCATCCAGGGGATACCCACCTCCACGATCTATCGCAAATTGATTAACAACCTCCCGGATCCCATGGCCGCTCTTAAGGGGGCCTGGGTCAACGATCTAGGGGCTATGGATGATTAGGACTGGCAAGAGGCACTCCAGAGACCTAGAGAAGTGGCTATGTGTGTCAGATTTTGATTGGTACAGCTCAAGATCCTCTATCCCACATAGTATCCTCACACTCGCCTATACTCCTGGGGTCAGGCCCTGTCTGTGCTGTGTGTCAGGGGATGCGGAAGGAAGGGACCTTCATACATATACTGTGGGAATGTCCAGAGGTGTCCACATTCTGGTGGGAAGTCATGTCAGAGGTTGTGGGAGAGTATGTTCCATTAGAACCAAAATGGCTTTTATTAATGATTCGTGGCCATTCATACTGGTCCAGATACGTGGGTCTATGGCTGGCCTTGTCGGGGGTGGCAAAGCGCAATATTGCCAGAAGCTGGGGGGCACCAGACTCTTCTCAAATCAGACTCTCACATTTCCTCCCCCTAAATCAGATGCATTGCAATAGTCTTTTTCTCTTTGGATTTAAAGTGATGAAACATAGCTGTGGATCTTTCTCTTTTTTCGGGATGAGATAACTCTTCACAACATATCTTGACAAGGTGCTTGTATCCTATTTAGGGGCACCATTGAGTAACTTTGATAAGAGATTGTCTGATTATGGAGCTCTTTTTATACAGTCATTACCTGTTTGTTACTGAGCCTCTCTTTAGGAACTGAATTCTCCTAATGAAAACACTTGAGTATAATCCTCAATATGGAGTGTGAGGTGATGAAACTGGTCAAACCAAATAGCGTAATCCTGTCCCCTCCATAATAAATCGTGAAAGCTGCCGCCTTAGAGGAGGAGGTCAATACCTATTTAATAAAATGTAACAAGCTGGTACCTCACTGCATCAGTAGAGACCAACCCGAGCATCTAGTCACTAGCGGCACTGGGGCCGCCTTTTCGCAATGTGTAGGGCCTTCATCCACTCTCCAGGCACCATTCTCCTCAAAAGCTTGCCTCCGCTCAACGCCCCTTCCCCCCCACCTCCCCCCCCCTCATCCCCCCCAAAGTGCACTTCCTTCTGCAGCTTCCAACTGGAGAAACTACAGCCGACGCCTGGAGCGTTGGTAGGACAGTGGAAGGTAGGGGCTAAAGTAAGCAGAGATTAGCACTCGCAGCCCATCGGGCCCTCATACTAGGGCATGCTGCCTCCCTCCAACACTCAAACTGGGGTGGCATGGTGAGCAAAAGAATGATGGATTTAACCAAGATCTCTTGGCTGGGGGTGAATGTTTTGATGTGTTCTGCATTCCGTCCATCAATTGTCTTTTGCTTTCTCTCCAACGGTAGCCCAAGTTGAACGGGAACAACGAACAGCAGCACTAATTCAAATTTGGCGGTAGTGTTTCAATGGCAGCCCACTGCCCTGCCAAAGGTTCTCGACTGCCTTTGCTGCCCTATTCCTAATCCATGCAGGCAGAGGCGCAACTAGAGCAAATTTCGGGGGGGGGGGGGGGGGGCTAAGAAAAAATTTCGGGGGGGGGGGGCTGAACCTTAAATCAATCAGTAGGCAGAGTGGAGCTGCAGGGGCTCTTAGAAGAGGTGAAACAACTGCAAGCCCTAATTAACATTCAAATGGTCTTTTAAAGACCTGTGAAACGTTCGGGTCCGGATCTGTGTGTGCCCGGGATCTGTCTCATCCTGGGCTGCCACACACGACGGGTGGGGGTGGGGGTGGGGGGGTTCTGGCAGGCCACGTGGCGGAAGCTTTGGGTGGAGCTGAGGCTGGTTCACAATGCGGAGGGCAGGGGCGTGGGAACTGGAAACGTGCGCTTGGGACATCACCTCCCCTGATTTAAAACTTGAAGTAGGAAAAGGACTGATCCTCGTAATTCTGTCCAATTTAAAGTTTTCAAACTAGTTGAAAAAATCGATCAGTGTTACTTCCTGTCTCCTTCAACTGCCCGTTGAAGCATGACTGAATGAGCCTCCCTTTGACTGTCTCCTCGTTTGAGTTAACATGAAGCATCTTGCAGGCCTCTTGCAACTGGTTTTATCCTAAGTTTGCTGCTAATTGAACAAGATAGCGGAACAGTGATATTCTTGTTATGTGTTAATTTTCCATTTGTTGATTGACTTGTCAGTAATTTTGATCGACAAGTATGCTATTTAGACTTTTGTACAGCGTGGTTAAAACTATAGAGATTTGTGTGATCAAATACGTTTGTTAGTCAGTGGCTGTGCTGTGGCATTAATGTGTCAGTTTGCTAGTTCACGGTAAAGATATGTGTGAATTGTCATTTACTGTCATTTTTTAAGTTGTGGCAGTTAATTTATAGTGTTTGATAAACATTTTTCCCTGTAGGTACATTTTACGTTGCTAGCAAGAGCGTTGTTTGTTTAAAAAAACGAAGTTGTATATTTCTACTAATTAAGAATGAAGATTTCATCAAGTGTTTTAAAACAGCTAGTTCCCTTTTGCTTGCTGCAGTCGTTCCAAAAGGCAAGGGGAAATATTAAGTGACAGCAGCACATTTAAAACAATAAAAGGCATGCATAAACTGAACACATTGACGTGTGTTGCTATGTAGAGAGCCATGTAACCGAAGGATAGAAACGGAATTATGCCTGTTTTTTTTTCATTTTGAAACGTACATAGCCTGTTTGTTTTTGTGCTGTTAACGTAGCAGTTATCCAGTAAATATATACGCACAATCAACCAAAAGCAAACTAAGCCATCCGTTTGAACTCCGGTGCTGCATACTTTACATTAATAATACTAGAAAATAAACGTACAAGGTGGGTAAAGTAGATTTTTATATTTGTAAATAATATTTTGGTAGTATTCTGATTTAGTGAATTGTAGGATTTGTTGCCACTAGGTGTCGCGAGTACCTAAGAAGCCTGCGAGGTTACTCAGGTCCCATTGGAAATTCATCTTTGTGGTCCAGCGCTTAATATTTTTACTGTTTCCACACTCAGGGTGCCAGAAAAATCTGATATGGTGTGATGTATAGAAGTAAGAGGTAACTGTTATAATGACATTTCAAAAAGGAGTTTTTTTTTTAAAGGCTGGTTGTAAGAATCCTGCTGGGCATTGTAAATGCCGCTGTTAGGTTCTTGGCTTCGGATTATATTTTTCTTTTTTATGGAACGATGGATCGTACTAAAGGTGTACGACTATGCGGTAATTCCTCTCAGGACATACTATAACAGCTGCTGTTCCTCTGCTGCAACACATGGTTTCCACACAGCAGTCGAGTAATATAGGTAGAGCTGGACACTTCCAAAAACTCCAAAGCATTTTAGTGAAATTTAGCCTAAGAAAACAAAGTCTGAATTACAAAAATGCGACCAATTTTATGATTTTGGCGGAAGAAGGTCTTTTAGCCCGAGAAATACACTTAATATTATTTTGTTGAAAATAATTTCGCTAGGTGACTAGTATTTCTGTGACATTTTTACTTGGCAAAACGTTCAGTGGTGATTCACAGTTTGTTTCCTATAACTTATTACATTAATAAATGTTTTCCAAAGCCTAAAATGAAATTGTTTGTCCTGAAAAGGTAACAGACCTGCAGTGGCGTTGAAAGGTGTAATGGAAGAGGACGAACGCGTTTCAAGAAGTACTTTCATTCCAATTGAATACATTATGTGTGTATGTTCTTAAAAACCCAACCTTTAAGATATGTGTACCTAAGATTTCGCCTTTACTCTCGGGCTAACTAATGAAAATTCCACCTTTGGAGTCTAATAAATTTGACCGGCAATGACCAGCCTACTCCAGCGTCTCTGGGAAAAAAATGTTGCAAAATGTATGTTTCATCTGATGCATTTCAAATAGAACATAAATCAGTCACACTAAGTAGTGAAAAAAGGAGTTAGTAGCTAAGCAGCGAGCTCAGTTCAAAGTAGATTAGACGTTTAGCCTACCCGTGGGAGCTAGAATTGGTGTTCAACAGAAGGCATTAAATCAGTGCTGTGTACCAGGTTAGTTTAACCGCCGTTAGAGTTTTAGTACATTCCTGAGGATGTTCTGGATTTTACATTTTCCGTGAAACTTTTACAGCGAAAAAAATCAGAAGTGTAGCCCATGTCCTAATTACTTAAGCGTGTCCTTGGCTAGATTGTGTATCACAGACAAGCCCTAGCTTTCAGCTGGCTGGCTAGTCATGTAGCACAATCCATGTCACGTTATCTATGTCACTCTTAAATGCTAAGGTTTGTTTCTGTCCTTTTGATGTTTTAAGCTCGTCTCTGATCCACATTAATTTATTGAGCAATTTTTGTGGGGTGAATGACGCGTTTCACACTGACGCAATCAAATCCCAAAATTGGTGAACCACATCATCACTCCACGTTTTCATTTCCTGTGAGTGGTCAAACCAAACAAAGCATGCAGACTTTATTCTTGGCACTTGGGCGATGAGCCGTTTTTTTTTTTACAAGCAATTGTAGAGTTTGTTCTGAGTGCCACTTGATTTGCCTTGGCGTAGTTTCGGTGGCTGAAGCTCAAGGCCTCCGTTTTCTACTAACGAGAGGAGACACTTGAAAGGTATGGGGCTTGGCGTGGTTCAAGTGTTCGACTGTTTAACTAGTGTTCTGCATGTTTCAATCAAAATATTATTGATTATCTCTGCCCTGGGCAGTACGTCCATGATGACATTACCCCCCCAAAGGTTGTGCCCTCTGTTTCACTATTTGTGTGTTACTGCTCAAATTCTGAAAGCATTTTGCAAGGCCTCTCCTTCATTTATCCGATGTTGTAACACCAAATGATGTTGCCCCCCCCCCCCCCCCCCCCCACAGTGTAGTGTAGCTCCTATATTCCCAATAGGCTCTGCGCATTGGAATAATATATCCTATAGATTTGACGTAGGACTTAGGTCGGTAGGTCTCTATCGAATATACTAAACTTAATTGTGAGTGCCAGCGAGCTCAGAGGTCACTAGAAACTTTCTCGAATACACAAGATGGGATTAGTTTCTGACAACCGCATAAGCATGACAACTTTGTTTCCCTCGGATTGGAAAATATCTTCAGAGTCGTACAAACAATCAATAACTATTTTACTCAGTCAATCGCGCATGCTTCGTTTCTACCGAGTTGCAGAGAAATAGTGAGACTGGCGTTTTCAATAAAAGGTTTATTGAACAGTCTTCTTTCTCATGCAAGAGACGTGAACTGCTACAATCGTTAGACAGAATGCGAAGTATAATGCGTACAGCGAGAATAGTATTATAAAATAATACTGTAATAGCATTGTATGGTTTCTAAGCCATATAAAAATAAATACATAAATAACATATGCTAAAATACTCAACTGGTGCTTCTAAAGTACGCCTACCCCAATGTACCTAACCTAGGTCTAGTCCGAGGAAAGAATTAAGTATTGTTTAGAATAAGTTTTAGTTTTGGCAAGAATTGCCAAAGGTTTCTCTAGATTCTAATCTGCACCATACCTTAGAATGAAGGAGGTTGGTATCTCTGTCCTCGATTTCCCAACACCCCGCAAGTGGAGTCAGAAACACTGGATCTGGATTCTCGACAGAGGAGGACATCTTCTTGTCAGCACATCAGCTGGGGAGTCTGCTTCCATCTGCACTTGCTGTAGCGAGCTGCGTTGGGCAAGTATGAACTGCACCGAACCACACCGTGCTTTGCTATAGCAAGTGAAGGTATATTTATACCTTGAAGGTGTTTAGGAATGCCAGCTTTGACGTAAAGTCCGGCAAATGAACATCATGGATGAACCCCGAAGGAATAGTTGTTAATGCATAATAAGTTTCTTGGAGAAATCAATAACCAGGCTAGGGGAAGTCCCTTCTGCTTAAGAGTCTGGTTTTCTAAGAAACAGTTGTGACATTTGATACATGGATGAAAGTAGCCATGCCTGTATTTAGGTAGCATGGGCTATGCCTAAATAAGGGCTTGATTTCTATGCCTATATAAGGGCAAAGTGGAATGTACCTATATAAGGGAATGAATCAGGGAAAAATCATTCGGAATCTAAAACGCCATACAATAGCAGATTGTGATGAGGGGCCCTTGAGTCACCCATATCTCACATGTGTACTTTGGCTTTTGGTGGGAAAAAGACTCCTGAAGGGTTGGGGGCTCCAGGGGCATGTGATAAACAATCACAAATGGAAAGTATCTTAATAACTCTTTAGAAATTTCTAGGGGATTCTTTTTGCATGTTGGTACTAGTTTTATGGGGTTTCGTTTATTGATGAGTTTTAGTTGACATTTGTATGTAATCAAGTGTCCCTTGATTTTCTGTATGATACGCAAGTCCAAAAACTCGGACATTAGATTTGATGTTTGTGTTTACTCTCATAAGGGCCTCTATTCAGTGCACTTGCTCTAGCCATGCACGTCACTATCGTCAGTGGATTTAGAATAAAAAATAAAAGACCAAACAAAGCAAATGCATACTTTGTAATCTATCACTGTCTAACTCTTTCAAATATTTTCCTTTCTTGCTCTGTTGTGTTACCAAGCTATTTAAGGGCTAACATACAGTACATTTTCTGTGCCCCAAATGGGAATTGTGGCCTTTTCAAAGACAAGAAAACGTTCAGGTGTCTCTCCCCACTACCACTGACTTTTGCTGATGGTGGCATGAAGAGTCTTGGGAGTCAGACCCCCTGGAAAGTCTCTTGCATTTGCAGGTGATGTAGCAACCCCACAATGAACCCCAGATTTAGTACATGTACTGATGTTATTTGATAACGTATTTGAATGTATTTAATACTTTTCACATATAAATCGGGTGAATAAGAAATGGGCCGTAGTGCACGGAACGAACCACAATCGACCCACCATAAGTGTGGAAAAAGCCGCTTTATTGAAGACCGGTGCACCTTACAAAACATAGCCTTGGCCTTTGCCTCACAAAACTATAGTTAACTATACAAACTTCATCTACGCATCCTCCTCCTCCCACCACTAAGGTGTCCCCAAACACAATTGCAATTTATTTAACAGACCCCAACTTTATCAATAACTTTCAGCCCTTTAAAAACTTTTAACCTCATCTCAACCTATATAAAGATCTATCTACTTGATCAAGAACTGTTATCTCCTTAAACTCTTTAACCTCTTCTCCACCTGTTTACAAAACTATCTACTAAGTATAACCTATCCTAACCTCATTACCTACCTGTCCCCAATCATAAAATGAAACTGTAACAACTGGCCAAAAATAGGTAACTGACGCCACATACCTGCTTCAAGCGACAACCAAATGACAAATCATTGAAACCCCTGATGCACCTGTACCCAATGAAAAACATGCCATAAAAATATACAAACACTAAAAAGGAAGAAAAAAAACCTCCTCCTTTTAT
Organism: Lissotriton vulgaris; assembly: GCF_964263255.1. Lineage (NCBI taxonomy): Eukaryota > Metazoa > Chordata > Amphibia > Caudata > Salamandridae > Lissotriton > Lissotriton vulgaris. The sequence goes on from NC_141698.1 coordinate 735,018,128, forward strand.
AATGGATGGGAGGGTGGGCAAATTTTCCCTAAGCTTGCGGAGAAATCGACAGCTGTGTCACCTTCCAAAATGGTGACACGGCTTCCAAAATGGTCACCTAAACGCCCCCCGCCCTGCAGCTCAGAACAAGTCGAAACGTGAGCCCAATTGGGCTCGGACCACACCACCTCGCCCAAAAACCCCAGGGTGTGAGCCTCTCTGCCGGTCGTCCGCACCCCCAAAGCCCATTAGCATTATTAACATCTCAGCAATCAAAAATTAAATGTATGAAAGCTAGGTAAACCAAAAAACATGGTTCATCAAAGATCCCTAAACTATTAGTAAAATCCTTAACTATATTATATTTAGCCATGTCACAGCTTGATATATTATAATATTTACTGATGTAAAGCTTTCCGCATACCTTTTTACAAGCAGGCCTCAACTCGGAGCCCCGATTAACAGCATCTTTCCTGAGCAACCACTCATTTTACTTTCCCCTTCCCAATTGCTAGTTTTTTATTCCCTTTCCATGCATTAAGCTCTAAAGAGAGTAACTCAGGGCTTTTATTTGCCAAAATCTTGCTTTTACTCACTGCAGAAGACAGTGAGCTCCTATTAGTGTATTAGGAAGTACACAGAAGCTACTGTGTTCTAGTTACCTTGAGGCAGAGACATAGGAAAATATGTCACCGACTATTGGAACATGAGCAGGTTAAAATACATGACCGTTTAGTACATGCAGACTTGGTTAATCTACAAGAAATAGCGATAAGAAATATATGTTAATAGCCTGCGTCTAGGCCGACCAGACTCAAATCCTTTAATCTCTTGCATCGAGAATGCCGCTGACCGCGTGCCACGCAGGGCGACATTAGCGAGGCAGCGCTCTAGTGCCATTCGTCGCAGCTTCCTGCCAATGCATGGGGGAGGGCGTGGAATGGAGGTAGGCAGGGCTCCTTGCCCCTCCCCGCGTTCGCCAGGCACCCGGCCAGGGCTGGACTTACCTGCCGGGAGGGGCGTACCCCCTATTTAAACCTCGGCTGCCCACGGCTCGGCCTCTTTGTAAGCTGTCCGCCCGCTGCTCGAGCGCTGTTCGTCGTGTCTCGTCGTGTTCTTCGAAATCAGGTATGTGCTGCTCTCTTGCCTCACACCCGGCCTTGTCCCTGGGCATGACCAGGTTGCACGGAGCCCCAGTGGTTGATGACCACGGGGGGAGTGAGAGGTGGCCACGCTAGTGTTGGTTCGGGCAGACTACCTTAGCAGACCGCTGGATCGTGGCGGTGGGGTGGGATCCAACCGTTCCGTTGTATAGGGTGCTGGTGAGAGTGATTGCCCACCAGCGGGCCTTTTGAGCGGCCCGAGACGACGAGTGGGTACATGTTGGACGATTGTGGAAGCGCCGTGCGTTCAGGCAAGTGCGGGGCTCTGTGGCCTGCATGTCGCCTGCAGCCACACGTGGTCAGGGACCTTGTAGGTGATGCAGGCCTTGCGACATGTGTTTGTGCCCAAGAGTCCATCGGTTAGGTGGCCTTGCGGCGTATGTCTGTGTGCCCCAGATCAATTAATCTCCGCGGTCACATTATCGAATTTCAAGGCAGTCGTTACGTATGTGTGCTACAATAACGTTTACATGCCGGCGGCCACATTTCGTTAATTTCAATGCAGTCGTTATGTACTGCGGACGGTAGGTGTGCCCCCACGATCGTAAATTTCAGGGTGGCACGTTGATTTCTCCGACGGTCACATCATCAATAAGTTTAATGCAAACGACGTATGTGTGCCCCAATATTGTTTAAATTCCGTCGGCCACATTATAGTTAATTTCAATGCAGTTGTTCTGTACTGCAGACGGTAGGTGTGCTTCCAGGATTGTACATTTTCGTGCCACATTATCGTAATTAAGACCGCGTCCCGGCTTGACCGGGCGTGAACCCACCCCCCCCCCCCAATCTGGTTCCTGCCTTACTTCACGCCCAGCGGCCATACAGCCGACAATCACCTCGTACTATTAGAGCCAGGGCCGGGAGGGGAGGCGGGGGGTTTAAGATGGCGTCGGGTCCTCCCCAGTCGTCACCATCTCCCCGCACTCAGCGGCTACCAGTGGCCGTGCAGTCGGGGAGTTTACGATGCAGGTAGAGCCAGGGCTTGGAAGGGTGGCGGCTGGGGCAAGATGGTGATGTGGCCTTTCCCCCCCCCCCCCCCCCCCCCCCCCGAATCGCCACCATCTCCCGCACTCGGCAACTATGGGGTCATGGCTTCGCCATCCCATCCCCCACACCCCCCCTACTTCGCACAGCCTTGTGGCCTGATGGCTAAGACACTGGCCTCCTAAGCCTGTGGTTGCCGGTTCAAATCCCATTTGGAGTGGGGAAACAAGCAGTTCTGTTCAGCAAGCCGCCAATAGCACGAGGGCTAGCTATAGCGTAGAGCGATTGCCCCGCGGGTACGAAGAAACGAGTTCAGCCAGTACTGTATTTTTAGTTATGTGGGGAGGGAAGTGTTCGCCGGGCCGGGGAGTAGTTTGCTAAGTTGGCCCAGAGCACCGACCGCTTCAAAGATAAAGAATGCTAGGTCAAGTCTAAGGTCGTGCGGCTACCGACGGCTGCACCGAAGACACGCCCGTTACGATGTAGCGCGCAGCCGGGGTGGTTTCGCGATGGGATCAGAGGGGCGTCAGACTTGGGCGGTATCCCGGCAGTTATGTTGTTATGTTAGCAGTTTTGTAAAGCGCAACAGCTGCCCCCGCAACGGGGCGTCCCGGCGCTGGAACCATAACACAACCAACTGAGAAAGGGGGAAAGGGAGGAACCTAACAGGGGGGGAAGAGATAGGTTTTAATGGCTCTACGGAAAGCTAGGATATTGTCCATGCCTCGAATATTGAGGGGAAGGGAGTTCCATAATTTGGCCCCCAGTAGTTTGAAGGAGCGTCCTCCAATGCGGCAAAACTTAGTGTGGGGTACCATTGCTAGGTGTTGCCCCATGGACCTGAGGTTCCGTTTGGGAGTGTAGGGGGTCAACAGCGAGCGGAGCAGCTCCGGGCCTTCGTTCTTCATGATTTTAAAGGCGAATATGAGGGCTTTGAACTGGATGCGGGCTTCCATGGGTAACCAATGTAATCTGTGGATGGTTGCTCTCGCCGAGCATCTTTTTGGGAGACCTACTATAGCCCTTGCCGCTGAATTTTGTATCCGTTGGAGTCTCTTCAGTTCGGTTTTATTAGCTCCTAATAACAAGACACTCGCGTAGTCCAGTCTGGACAGAATGGTAGATTGTACGATGAGTTGTCGAGTTTTAGAGTCAAAATAGCCTAAGATGGGGGTAAGGCTTCTCAGTAAGCCAATGCAGGTTGCGGCAACTTTTTTTGTGTGCGACTGGAAGCTAAGAGCTGAGTCCAGCCACACTGATTGGGGCCACCAGAGGTCATTCCAGTTGTTATTGTTCTTTCCCATTATCAGCACCTCTGTTTTGCCGCCGTTGAGTTGAAGGCAGTTTGCCGTCATCCATTTAGCAACGGCGCTCAGACCATCCCTGAATCTAGTGGCATCAGGAGAAGGGGCCTGGTTGAGGCTGATGACCAACTGGGTGTCGTCGGCGTACGACACCATTGTGAGACCCCATTTTCTGGCAACCTCCGCCAGTGGTTGCATGTATAGGTTAAACAAGGAGGGACTGAGGGCAGAGCCCTGTGGAACTCCTTGTCCTATGTTTTGAGGTTGGGAGATGAACGGGGGGGCAGATACCCTAAACGATCTATTGGTTAGAAAAGATCTAAACCATTGGAGTGCCGCGTCTATGATACCTATATTTTCAAGGCGTTTCAATAGGATGGCATGGGAGACCGTGTCAAAGGCCGCGCTGAGATCAAGTAATATCAGCGCGGCACTTTTGCCGGAGTCCATAATTTCCCGTAGGTTTTCTGTGGAAGCTAGGAGCGCGGATTCCGTGCTATGGCCCGGCCTGAACCCGTGCTGGGAGGGGTCCAGGATGTTGTTTTTCGCCATGTGCTCACTTAGAATTTTGTTAGCGTGGGCTTCCGCCAATTTCGCGACCCATGGGAGCAGAGAGACGGGCCGGTAGTTCTCTGGTTTAGCGGGGTCTAGGGAGGGTTTTTTTATGATCGGTGTTACCCAGGCCTGTTTCCAACAGGTGGGGACCGTAGCTGTGGTAAATGAAAGATTAAGGAGTGAGGTCAAGGGTGGGAGGAAGAATTCCAAGGCTTCCAGAAAGTGAGTAGGCCTCATCGGATCTGTGGGTGCACCCGATTTCACCTTTCTACAAAGTTTGGAGAGTTCTTCACCAGAGATGGCGGGTATGCGTGTGAGACTCGAGTCTCCGAGGATGGTGATGGGAGGGTTGATGTCCTCTGGACTGTCCTGGGTGAAGGCGTTATAAATTTTTTTCACTTTGTCCGTGAAGAAGGTAGCTAGGTCTTCACACTGTTGCGTGGAGGTAATGTGGGAAGCTGGTTTATTTCCGTTTTGAAGTTTTTGCACGATTTGGAAGATCGTTTTCGTGGGATTAGGGCTAGCATTTATCTCAGTGGCGTAAAAGGCAGCACGGGCGACCCGGATTGCCTTATGATACGTTCTGAGAGTGGTCAAATATGCGTCTTTGTCCTCCTGTTTGTACTCCTTTCTCCATTGTCTCTCCATTTTCTTACAGGCTTTCCTCATAGTTTTGAGTTTCTCATTGTACCAGGGATTGGAAGGGGTGCTACGCCCTTTAGTCCACTTCTCTGGTATGATGGCGTCCAGTCCCTTGGTAATCCAGTTTTGGAAGGACATATATGATTTCTCAATATCGTCTATATCCTCCAGGTTAGGTCTCCCCAAACTTGCTACAAGGTCACCTTGTTGGATTTTGTGCCAAGGTCGTTTAAGGCAGGAGGTTGGAGACTTTTTTATGGTGGGATGGTTATTAGGGACGGAGAAGGTCACAAGTGAGTGGTCCGACCAGGCCATGGGTATAGGATCATCCGCTCTGGCCTCTGGAATGTTTGTAAACACTGGGTCCAGTAAATGGCCAGCGACATGTGTTGGGGTTCGGACAAGCTGAATTAGCTGAAGAGCAGCTAGGTCCGCTGTCAGGTTGTTGATTTTAGCATCTGATGAATTGTCTAAATGGAGATTGAGATCTCCCAAGATTGTGAAGTTGGCCGAGTCAGTAATCATAGCGTGTGTTACCTCAATGAGCTCTTCCGTGAATTTCGTGGAAGGCCCCGGCGGTCTGTAGATAAACAGGCCTGATAAAGTACAGTTAGGATTAGTGGAGATTTTGAAGCGAGCGCATTCACAGTCCGCAATGCGAAAGGAGCAGGTGAAGGAGGATCTGTGGATGGCAGCGATGCCCCCTCCTCTAGAATCTCTGTTAATACAGGTCATAGCAAACCCATCCGGTATAGCAAGATTGGGAATACTGGTTAGTTCATCTTTAAGCCAGGTTTCACTCAGAAACATTATGTCTGGGTTCTCATCCATTAATAGCGTTCTTACCTCCGCATGGTGTTTAACCAGGGATCTAACATTCAGCTGCATGATGGTAAGTGACGTTTCCTTCCTTTTGTCCTCTTTCTGGCTGATATGGCGTGGTGCAGGTAAGACCAGGTTACAGCTTTTACAGTAGAGGGCGGTACGACCAATGCAGCCCTCTAGCTTGTCGCATCTCAGGCCAGGGTTGAGTGACCACAGTGTGTCACTGTCGTATACGTATGTCTTTTGGGCAGGGGGTCTGGCGAGAGGCGAGAACTTGGCGAGGACGGGCGAAGACGGGCTTGCCTTAGGCGCGCCCGCTGCGCCCGTCCGCTGCGCGTCCGGTGAATGCACATCCTTAAGGAAGGGGGAGGAGGTGAATGGGCGTGGCCTGCAGGTAGGCGTGGCCTCTGTTCCTCGCCGGTAATGGCGGCAGAACTGATATTTTTGGCGGACTCGGTGCAGCGAAGGGGTCGCTGTTTAGGCGTACTTCTAGCCCAAAAGGAGGTGCCTGAAGGGTGAGTGCGCAGATTAAAATACAATTTTAGTTATCAGTGACACAGAAAGTAAATTTTAAAAGTATTTCGTCCTCTCCCGGCTTCCGCCTCAGGAGATTGCGTAGTTCTGGCTGGGTCGCGCTGTCGGCAGCGTTATATACGAGGGTGAGTGGGCGTGGCCTGCAGGTAGGCGTGGCCTCTGTTCCTCGCCGGTAATGGCGGCAGAACTGATATTTTTGGCGGACTCGGTGCAGCGAAGGGGTCGCTGTTTAGGCGTACTTCTAGCCCAAAAGGAGGTGCCTGAAGGGTGAGTGCGCAGATTAAAATACAATTTTAGTTATCAGTGACACAGAAAGTAAATTTTAAAAGTATTTCGTCCTCTCCCGGCTTCCGCCTCAGGAGATTGCGTAGTTCAGTGCAGTCAGACCGGGGACCCACTACCCGGCATCGTAGTAGGATAAACCCTTCATGCTGCGTGGAGTGCACTTGCCATGTCCCAACTAGAAGTGTCAGTGCGAAGAAATTAGGCAGCCTGAAGCGGGCATTGAAGCTAATTGTTCAATTTTGGACTCCGGTGCCTGTGAAACGGTTGTTTCTATGGGTTTTTTGGGGTGTGAGTGATGAAGCTATTTAAACGCTATCGCTAGTGACACCATTGCCTACGTAACACTTGTCCTGGCTTGGGTGTGTGCGTGATGATGCCATGTCTTGCATGCTGGTGACCGGGCGGGCCCCGAAAGAGATGTGGCGGCCATGCCTTGTCAGGATCCAAGGGTACGGGGTGACTTTCTAACCCGGCATTGTCATTACAGGTCGCGCGCTGAAGATTTGGAAGGACCGGCAGGCCCCGAGAAAGGCAGTTAGCGCAAGTCAAAACAGGTAAATACAAAGGGACACGGTGTACCATTACAGAGGTGTCAGTTGTGGAACGCAATCACGTGTTGGTAGACTATGGGCCCAGTCACGCACAATTCTTCCATTGGTGCCCATTAAGGTAGAAGCACCACCTCACATATTTTTTCGCCCATAGGGACCCGCAAGGGTAGAAGCCACTGGTATGGACACTCGCTCCACTGCACTAGCGCAGGAGGGTCTGTGGGCCCAATTTTTGGCCTTGGCTCAGGCGAAAGGACCGGCGTGGGCCCAAGGTTTTATCGAGGCACGTAGGCAGGAGGAGTCCGGAGTCGCAGTCACCCCCACTCCGGAGGACGCGGCGGGACCCTCAGTTGGAGTGACGCGGAGTTCCAATCACAAACGGAAACACGCACGCAAGGACTTCCCGGCCGAGGCACCGCGACTGAACCCAAGACCAACGCCGCCGCCCCCTGCAGCACGGGCCCCCAAACCGACAATGGCCCCGATCGTTGTGCAGGAATCGGCCACTGGCCTAACAGACCTGGCCCAAATGGGTAAGGCTATGGACGAAATGCTGGGACTAATGGCACTCTTTCAAAAACGTTTTGATGATGTGGTGGCTGTACAACAAGTATTGTCGCCTGCTCCCGCACCAGCTGCCTCAGCATCAGTGCTGCAGGTGTGGGCCCAGCAGGGGGCTCCTACTGCACTGACCCATGGGGCTGGGCTTACAACAACCAGCCTGCCGGTCCCCACAGCATCCGTCCCAGCAACCCCAGAAGCAGGGCCACCTGCTCAGCGGCCTGTCCTCCCCCATAGCATTCCTGTAACTAACCCTACAGTGGCCCCGGGGTTGGCGCCCGCCCCGCCCAGTGCAATAACATCATCCTCTGGTGGCGATACAGGCATTGGCATTTCAGCGGAGGTAGAACGGCCCAGCCCGGCTGTGGCCGCCTCGGTCCAGGTGGAGATAGTAAAACGAGTCGGAGGAGAGCTCCCTAGATCAGCAGTCACCCAGGCTCCACTGGCCTCAGTCCGCTGTTCACTAGCATGGCAGGTACCCCAGGCAGCTAAAGAAGGGATATGGAGAAGAGAGTATATTGATATTTTAACATTATTGATGCATGGCACCGCAGGAGCAGACACTAGAAAGATGGGGGGAAAGAAGATGAGAAGAAGATCAGGTACCAGTGATGGCCCGAGAAAACAATAGAAAATTGGACAGAGGCTTTTAACATCTTAGCAGCGGTGATTGTGCAGAAGGACCCAGCCCAGAGCGAGGCACTGATGGAATACGCTAACACCATCCAGCAGGAAGCAAGAGAGTCAGGGGGGATGGGTTGGTTCCTGTATGATCAGGATTTTAAGAAGACAATGGCCATTTGCCCTGATTTAGGTTGGGACCAGAAAGAAATCCAACTCTGGATCAAGCACATGTGCAGAACAGTCAGCGAAAAGAAAGACATACCATACAAAGCGCAGGTTGAGTCAGACAACAGGAAATGGGAACAGTTCCCTAGGCAACCCTTTAAGCAGTCCTTTCATGGGGGCCGGGGGAGGGGTCAAAAGGCTGGACCTAGACGTTTCAATTCGGGGACATGTAGACTTTTTAATGGGGGGGTGTGCACCTGGGGAAGAGCATGCAAGTTCGCCCACAGCTGTAGCAAATGCGGTGCTCAACACGCAGCCATCGCCTGCACCACCAGCCAAAGCTTGCCCCCCGCTGCCCAGGCAAGAACGGTGGTGGATTAAACCCAGATCTTTTGACTGGGTGTGAGTGTTTGATTGATTCAGATGCTCCGTCCATCACACCCACTTTTGTACCGCTTTTGGCCGCCATAAGTGTGGCAGGGTATACTCAGACGGGAGTCCCTTCCTCACTTTGCCACTGGATTCAAGCAAGCCTGGCTGAAGACGGCCGGAATGCCAGAAACCGGTCCTCGGAAGCTTGTTTCCGGTCCAGGGAAGACATGGCTTGGCAGTTCGGGCTGGACTGTTCCCATGAGGCACAGGGTCAGACTGATTTGCATATAGCCATGTCTGAACTGGGGTGGCAGAGTGGGCTAAAGAACGGTGATGGATTAAACCCAGATCTTTTGACTGGGTGTGAGTGTTTGATTGATTCAGATGCTCCGTCCATCACCACCCCCTTTTGTACCATAGAGCAGAAAGGGCACGCCAGTAAAGGTGTTGGGGAGGGACGGACCGCAGGGATGACAGATTTCGGGGCCCCACCGATTCCAATTAGGCAGGGCCAGCCCCATGGATACAGCAGGGCCCCTCACCTATTGTATTACAGAATTTCCTCCCATTAATTAGGTTGTACCCGCACGTGAAGGATAAAACGTTACTATCTGAGGGTTTCATTGATGGTTTCAGGATACCATACAAGGGACCACTGGGTTGCAGGGATGCTTTAAACCTCAAATCAGCAAGTGAACTCCCGCTAGTAGTCAGTGAGAAGATCAAGAAGGAGTTGGCCTTTGGGAGGGTCGCGGGCCCCTTTTCCTCCCCCCCCCCCCTCCCCGAGCACTTTCTAGTTACACCTTTAGGAGTGGTGCCAAAAAAGCAGCCAGGGGCATACCGCTTGATACACCATCTATCCTATCCGGAGGGCAACTCTGTCAATCACTGGCTGGACGAGGGGGCTTGCTCTGTGTCTTACTGTTCACTGGACATGGCTATAGATATGATAAGGAGGATTGGTTTAGTGGGATGGCGAATTCTTCTTTGATCGCTGCATGCCGATGGGTTGTGCCGTCTCATGCCCGTATTTCGAGGCATTCAGTTCCTTTCTCCAGTGGGGTCTAACCACCAAACATGGCATCTCCCAAGTGACACATTACCTGGATGATTTTCTCTTTTTCGGCAGGTTAGGGACTCAGGAGTGCGCAGAAGGTCTGCGGGCCTTTGAGACGATGGCAGGACATCTGGGGGTGCCCCTTGCCCCTGACAAGACCGAGGTTCCAGCACAGATCCTGACTTTTTTGGGCATTGAGCTGGACACCATCAAGGTGAATCCAGGCTCCCGGCCGACAAGGTTGGCGATTTGAGGCGGGACATTAGGTCGTTGATTGGCAGGGATAAGGCAACCTTGGAGGTTGTCCAGAGTCTGTTGGGCAAGCTGAACTTTGCGGCACGGGTCATACCAGCCGGCAAGTTTTTTTCCCCGTAGGTTAGCAAAGGCTACAGCCAACATAGGTAAAAAAACACCACCTGGTGCGCCTTGGTCCTCGTCTGAAAGCAGATTTAAAAATGTGGGACGAATTTTTAGAGAATTTCAATGGTACGGTGATTTGGAGAGCTCCCTGGGAAAGCAGCCAAGAGCTTTGCTTGTTTTCAGATATATCTGGTAGGGAAGGTTTTGGTGTTATCTTTGGAGAAGAGTGGTGTGCAATGCGGTGGCCCAATGCTTGGCGGAAGAAGGGGATAACAGCAAAGATAATGGTTCTTGAACTTTTTCCCATAGTGGCAGCGGTGCATTTATGGCCAGGCGGGCTGGGCAACAGAAAGGTAGTCTTTTGGTCAGACAACATGGCCGTAGTTCAGGCCATCAACGGGCTATCAGCTACTTGTCCCCTTGTTCTGAGTTTACTCCGGGAATTAGTCAGGGCGGGTCTGCAGAATAACAGAGTTTAGGGCGCAACATATTGAGGGTGTGAAGAATGTGGCAGCTGCCGCTCTCTCTCGCTTTAAGTGGCTCCGTTTCCGAGAGGCCTGGCGGCGGGCGAGGGCAGCGATGACACCATTCCCGGCACCGCTGTGGCGACTGCTTCGGTGGGGGAACGATTGAAGAAGATGGGCCAGCGATCCCTGGCCAGGCCACCCGGAGAAGATATGCCGCCCAGCTGACCACTTTCAGAGCAGTGATAGAGTCCTTAGAAGCAACGGCTTTGGGTCTTCGAGAACAGGTTAAGACTTTTGTGGTATGGGCCAAGGAGACTGGCAAGACATATTCGTGAGTGTGTGGCCACTTGGCGGCCTTGAAGCATGACACCAGACTTAACGGGCGGATGACCCCACTTGTTCTTTCAGGGTGAGGGCAGCACTCAAAGGGTGGGCACGGGAAGAATCAAGGTCAGCCGACAACAGAGCGGCAATTGAATTCCCTGCATTACAGCGCATGATAGATACCCTGCCGATAGTCACCAATTCAACATTCGAAGGTCAGCTTTTCTTCACTGCCTTCTGCCTGGCGTTTTTTGGCGCCTTTAGGATGTGCGAGTTAGTGGCCAAAGCTAAGACAGATAGATCTAGGGCAGCATTGGATATGCTGGACGTCTGTGCAACAGACGCCCTGGTACTCCGCATTCGCAAATCCAAGACAGATCAGGCCGGTAGGGGCGCAACAATAGTGCTTCAGGCGTTGGGGGACCCCAAATACTGCCCTGTTGCTACGGTCAGGGAATATTTGAAGATCAGACACTCTTAGCTGGGCACTTCCTCATACATGCAGATGGGTCACCATTAGCCAGGTTCCAGCTGGAACGCATCATGGGGGCAGCTTTGGCCAAAGCTGGTCTCTCAGGAGTGGGACAGAAATTCTCAAGCCACTCCTTCAGGATTGGAGCGGCCACGGCGACATTTAGGGCAGGGATGGGGGCAGGAGTCAAGAGGGTAGGACGATTGACATCTACGTGCTTCCAGCGGTACATCCGCCCCTAGGAATCACAGCCGATGATGGGCCGGTAGTACCGAATGTCTCCAAATATATGTGTTGTAATTATGTCTGGTGGATTCAGCCACAACTTTGCGGTGAACTGTGTGCATTGTATACCTTTAAACCAAGTGTTCAGCCACATCTTTTCAGTAAACTGTGTGCAGTGTGAACCATTAAACCATGCGTGTTAACGATACAGCGTCCTCCCCCTTTTGTTTGAACGGTATTGTGTCTTCTTTACAGCGGACTGTTACGTGTGGGTGATGGGACATTCTCATGTTGCCAGGTTAGAACAATGGGCGGCACTCAAGAATTGGACCCGGGTTTTCGCACGGACGCAGATCGTATGGTTGGGCCTTCCAGGAATTAAATGGGGCAACTTGAGGTTCAAGCTAGACCAACACCTTGCTTTAAGGGGGGGCCCACCCAATGTCCTCATCATCCACCTGGGGGGGACCAACTTAGTCACGATGGGGAGGAGGGCTCTGATTCAGGTCATGCAGAAGGACTTGGTAGCAGTGAGCAACAGGTTGGGAGCGGGTGAGCTTTTGTGGTCAGAGATTGTCCCTCTCAGAGAATGGAGGGGAGCTAGATCACCAGTAGCGGTAGAACATTCCCGCAGGAGGGTCAGCAGATCCATGCAGAAGTTTATGGAAAGGAGAGGCCTGGGGTTCATTAGGCATGCACTCATACGGGAGAAAACCGAAGGGTACTACGATAAAGACGGGATACACTTGTCTAGATTGGGAATGGATATGTTCCTCCTGGACGTACAAGAGGCACTAACAGCGGCAGGATGTAAGTAGCTAAGTAGGTGGGGGGCTCTGTTATCGACGGGGGCCTCCTCCATAGCTGTGGCGGAGTACAGGGGGGCGATCTGGAGGCAGACTGGTACAGTAAGGGTACCTCTGCGGCAGAATGGTACAGTAAGGGTACCTCTGCCTGGCACAGTAAGGGTGCCTGAGCCAAGGACCAGGAGCCGCAGGAGGTTCCGGGAAACCGCGACTGCGTCCCGTTAGTCCTACGGGCGGTCGGGGGGCCTTGACCGACCGGGGGTGTGCTACACCGCTCCGCCCTGACAGGGCGGCGGGAGTATAACGAAGATGGCAATGTGCTGCACCGTCCGAGCATCGACTCACCGTGCAAGACGGCTCTTTAGGCATGCGGGACAGCGAGGGGCTGCCTGCTTTGGATCGCCCGTAAGATGACCCACCTAAACGTCATACGTTTGTTGTATGAAAATAAACCTGCAGCAGTTCTTTCCCATACTACGTGTACAGAGTATCATTTGGGTTGGAAATGTGATGTAAGTGGGCGGGAGCGAATGACGGTGTGGGCACTATGGAGACACACATAGCATTATCAAGCATGGAGCTAAAGAATACTCTGGGGTACAACAGCTTTCTCCAACACCAACTTGGCTATCCTCTTTTCCTGTTGTAGTAATCGGACTCCATTTGTGAATTCCTATTCAGACACTTTTTGCTCCCACCTGACTGCTTTCTATTGCAAGTGTCGTATGAATTAACTGCATGGTGTTCATTTGTTTGTTTTATCTCGCACCTGGTTTTAATTGACATGTTATTTCTGTTCACAAACGAAGGTAAGATCTGTACCTAGATGGGGAGTTGAGTGGACATCCGAAGTGGGCAGCACGTGTCCTTTCCCCGTCGCAAACAACTCCTAGGAATCTAGCTATATGACCAGTTATTTGTTCGTTTTAAGGGGTTTTGTTAAGTGGTTGTATTAAACGGCGGTTTCATCATGAGGACATGGGAGCGTCGCCACCGCCCTCCTCCGCCCTCTGTGAGCCGCATTAAATGTGAAAAATAAAATGGCAATCAAATGCTTTTATTGTCGGTTTATTTTACACCAAGACACCCTGGAATGCCAGCCTGCCCTCGATTCAGGAGAAATGTGGGGCATGTACTCTGCTGCCTATGAACAGCAGAGATGACTGGAGCAGTGGCTTGACTGGATGCTTCAAAGTGCCCATGTCCATTTGGCGGGCATTCTTTTGATGGCCAGCCTGACATTCGCACTTAGCAGCCCTCCAACCCAGCTGTCTTAGACAGCTGAGTGGAAAACAAGCACAGGCCTCCAAGGCCTAAATGAGCTTTCAGCCAACCCCCTCCATCCAATCCTGGAACTTCTCTTATGCTGATTAGCAGCGTGAAAGCAGTGTCTAGATTGGTTAGGGGATCTCTTTGTGCATCAGACTGCAGAGGAACATCGAGGAGGACGTGCAGCCCATGGGTAGGTGCCATTTTATTTTTATTAGAATTGTGTAATGCATATAGGTGTAGTGATTTACGTTAGTGGTTATGTTTTATTTTGGGCTTTTGAAGTGAGGGCTTGGTTTGTTTTTGGTTTTTGAAGGGAGAGGCTGTTTAAGTATTTTTGGTAAGCAGTGAGGCATTTCACTCGCCCTGCCACTTTCTAAGGCTACCAGCCGCCCCCTGGTTGTACTTACTCAGAAGTTAAAGAGAAATGGGACAAAGACAGGGCAACAGCTTCTTTTGCGCATGAATCATAACTTTGTTTGCTTCAACTTAGCCGTAAAAAGCTCTAGAAATCAAACTCCTATTTCTACAACAATTGCAGTACCTTCTAATTTGTTTCGTATGGGTTTTCACAGGATTGTTTTTCACTTGGGTGTTACTGAACTGTGGTTTATCACACCACAGACAAGTGTTTTAAATATTAGTCCCCTGGGAGTCTTGGTGTGTTGGCCAAGGTCTTGCAAGCTAGCCACCCAATCCCCTTTTCATAAGTTTCTGTGCACTGTCTGTGTTTATGCCAAAGACTCAGTGCTCCACCACTTTTACTTCCTCCATTCCGCCTCCTGCCGTATCCGCACTGACACATTCTGCCTTGGGTACCTTTTAAGGTCTGTGTTCAACAGCTTTACATTTACTTGCTGAGCACATTTGATTATTTCTTTACTTTTGCCTTAAAAACTATTTGTGGCTATTGGTAATGTCTTTTATTTATAGTGTTTATTAATAGCAGAAACGTGCATTTAAGCACTACATCATAACAGTTGGTTATATCTGGAACTGTCTAAGGTTCTGTAGAACAAAGGGACTAAAAGATGTGGAGTAATCTGCCAACAGTGTGTTGACATTGCTATCACTTGCAAGTGATATGAGGGCAGAACGTGAGTATTTCCAAGGCCCTCCCTGTGATTTCACCCCCCACTTTGAAGAGATCTTGCATCTACAGTCTGTCACAACGAGGCAGCTAAGGTGCAAAAGATTTATGTCCACATTCACTGCTCCAAAAGGTAATGCTATTCATCACAAGCCCCAACCCACACTTTTCATGCAACAATGGGAGCTGTATAAAATGTAAGCTTGATTTCATTGGTGGCAAATTGCAGCCCATTTTGACCAAGGAAACCTCTGACCGCATTCTTTTGAATTCTGGTAGTGATCTGTGGATTTGCAGGATCCATATTTATTTCCACTCTGGGGGAGCTGTTGATGTTTCTCTGGTTTGTTGGGGACGTCAACGAGAGCAGTAATGTCCAGTCTCAATTATCATTTGAGCAGCCCCTGAGTTTCCCCCAAATGTTGGCCATTGTAGTGGATCCTTTTCTGAGTCCAGATCTCTATATCTCTTCATATCTCGCCTATTGATTGTCCACTGGGCCAGTCCTGGCCTCCGTTTAGAATGGAATATGTTCAACTGCAAGTCCAGTATCGATTGTCCAGACAGTCAGTTTGAGATGTAAGGCTTACAAGTGGTATTTGACGCCTCACAGAGAATTTCCTTTTTGTAAAATACAAGCTCCAACCCAGCTGTCTTTTTTTCAATCCAAGGGCACTAACCGTCCTTGTGATTCCTAAGGATCTGCGGTATTTATGCGTGTATCTTCTTTCAGGTTGCAATTATGAGATTAATCATATTTTTTTATCAGATTGGTCAAACAGCAGGATTGCAGAACATATTTTGCTAATGGCTCGCCTAAAAATAGGACTTCCTTTATGGACTAGAGTATGGTCTTCTTCCTGGAAATTGTCTCTTTTATACACTATATCCTCTCAGATTGGAATCGCAGCAGACTTACCATGCCCAAGTGTGCTTTCCAGCTTGTGCACTATGTTCACCAGTCCACATTAACCACTTGGAGCTTCAGTGCACTTTCTGGTCTTCAAAACATTCTTCTTTTATCTTCTGGAAGCAAGTTATTTTCTAGAAAGACTCAAATACTGCCACGTTATGTATCAACATTATTTTCTTCTAGTGTATCATCCGACTATTGTTAAAGTGTCTGAAAGGCAACTTTGCTCCCTTTTTGAAGCACATCCTGGCAGTGAATATCCTATTGAAAAATGTAGGAGTTTTGCCAAATTGTTTTCATTCCAAATACAGTATTAGCCCAAAATGTAATTCATAGAACTTGGATTACTTCTCTGTGTCTTAGATTGCTAAATATGTGTAATCTAAATGTGTAAAAGAAAACTGTGTAGTAAACTATGCCATTTACATGATACCCCTACCTCAAATCCCACATCAGTGATCCGTTCTCCCTGAAACCAGTACAACATACTCTTATATACATGACACCATATTAAAGATCCTTCTGCTACAATAAATGTTTTCTACAAAGTGATCTATTGGTGCTAGCTAGGTCTGCACCTAAGCACCAAAAACTAAGAAAGCATCCTCCAAATTACATTACCACCCAATAGTATTATACATGCATTTCACATCATAAACCTGTGCATTGTCAGCCTCGATTAGGCCATTACAACTAGATTTGAGAATATGTTGGGGCCGAATGAATCCTGTATTCTCCTGAAAGTCAAGCTTTTTTTTTTTTTTTTTACAATCCTTTGCAATCCTTTGGTCAATAACATGTTACAGCATGTCCTTCTCTTTTACTTCCACACCTGCTTAAGTCCCTTTGTGACCTATGAGAAATTGGGGTGTTGATTGAAAGAGGTAAAACCCTTCTCAAGCAACTGCCACAATCCCTGTCACAGTGAACCACTAGAAGTTACTAAATTAATCTGTCCTGAACTGTCTTGCAGCTTGGCACAAAAGCAGTCTGGGTTAACTTTGAGGCAATGTGTAAAGTATTTAGGCAAAAGTCAAACAGTAATAAAGTGAAACACAAGAAAAACCTCATACAATTTTAGAAAAATAGAGTACATTTTAATAAATTTGACACCAAAACGACAAAAATCCCTTCAGTACAACCGGAGTTAAAGTTTAAGGAGAAAAACTAGCGCCATCAAGTTGAGCGATCCACGGGGAAAAGTCGAAAGTTAACCTCGATGGAGCATGGGTCTGTTGCAGACTAAGAAGATAATCTAGAGAAAAATATCTGAGAAGGTAAAGTTCGGCGTGGCAAGGCTGCTGGCAGTATCCGAGAAGGAGGCGACATAAGGGGGATCCATCATTACAACACGGTCATTATCACACAATACCTTTAACACGCATATGCCTGTACCACACAAATTTTTACCACGCATGTATATGTACCAAGCATGCCTTTACAACGAAAATGTAAGTATTTTGCAAGAAAGTGTGTGTGTGTGTTAATATTTTTATGGGTAAGGCCACTTTTAGGGTTTAAGGCTGGGTGAGGGTATTTAGGTGGCAAGGGTAATTTTAGTATTTAAGGGTGGGTTAGGGTATTTGGGTCGCAAAGGTATTTTTAGGGGTTATGGTGAGTAAGGATATTTGGGTGACAAGGGTATGTTTAGGGTGGGTGAGAATATTTGGGTGGCAAGGGTATTTTTAGGGTTTGGGGTGGTAATTGTATTAGGGTGGCTAGGGTATTTGAAGGGTTGAGGGTGGGTATGGTATTTATGTGACACGTGTGTTTTTAGCGTTTAGCGTGGGTAAGGGTATTTGCTTGGTAAGGGTATATTTATGGTTTAAGGGTGGTTGAGGTTGATAAGGTAATATATAGATCTGTACACATACACATATATGCATGCGATTATCTATTACCTACTGGCAGCTGCCAGTAGGTAGTTATAGTTAGAACCTAGTTTCTATAGAAAAAGCGTTTTTTGTTTTGCTAATGATTTTGGCGCCTTTTCATGAATCTTCATGACATTTTCAGACTAATTTGGTAGTCACTGCAGCTCCTGTCTTGAAAGTTTTGAGGTGATCAAACAAGCGGGGGCCGAGAAAAAAGTGGGGTCCCAAAACACGTTTTCCCCATTTTAATTCCTGTAGGGACTTTAGATACGAGTGCAGCCCGAACCGTTGGATGGAATTACACCAAATATGGCAGAAAGGTAGATCATGGTCCAGAGTAGTGCCTTTTGGTTATTTTATGTAAATCTGTTCAGTAGTTTGAGATATCAACCAAAATCCAAATTTGTATTTCTAGGGGTGTGTTGTAATCTGATTGGCTGCCAACACTTGCACCAGGAAATGTTGGCTGCATCTTGAGACTCTGCTTCAGCTGAGTCCCACAAAAAACATAAAAAATATAGAAAAGAGGACAGGGTAGGAATACCTTGACCCCCTAGATGTGGTGGTGGGGTCCCCGCTGGTGTTTAAAAGAAGTTTTTAATTTTGCCACTAAATCGCCAGTGGATTCGCAAATTTGCTGCAAAATTGAGAAAAAAGTGTGGTCACCCATGCTTGTTTATAGTAAAGCCCCGGGTGGACAGGGTTCCGGGAGCATGAAGAGTTTACCAAATATATTGGAGGGGGGTGCATGTGGCCAACCCAAGGGCATTTATATGTCCCGGGGATCACCGCTACCTCCTAGGGTATACATACACACATGGGAGGGCTGCGCTGACCCCCCGGGGACCACCACCTCCGGGGGCTTTTTAAAAAAGGAGGTGGGCTGCATGGACCCCCTCCCTAGGGCTTTTAAAATTCCTGGAGGCCACCACCTCTCCTGAGCTAAAATAAAGAATATGGATGAGATCCATGTGGACCCAGGGTCCACCACCTCCCCAGGGCCAAATGAAAAATTAAAACAGGGAGAGGAACTGTGCCCCCCCCCCCCCCCCACGCCCCCCTGGCCATATACGGTCCCGGGGACTACCACCTCCGCAGGACCAACCCATGCAGATCAAAGGAGTGGTCCTTCTGGAGCCAATAATGGCCATAGGATCCGCTGCCCTCCCTGGCCAGATTCTGTTATTCTGTGACTTAGCAGGAGCTTTGACATCTACCGCCAAGACTGAGCAAACACTCCTCTTCCAGACAACGTGAGCTGACAAAAAACTCTCTCTTGCAGCGATTGGAGGTTTTGGCCCTCTTTCAAGAGGGCTCAGACACAGACTAAATGATTACTCTCACAGACAAGGAGCTACACGTTTAGCAGCTCCCTATCTGTGAGCAATGCTGGCTCCCACAGGAGGAGTGACAGTGGCAGGGACTGCAGGGGCCTTGATGCTACCCCAGCGGTCCTGGGGGAAAAAATAGTAGAAAGAGGCTACATGAAGGTAAGAATCAAGCAGAAGGAGGCAGAATATAGGTCAGAAAGGGGCAGACTCTATGTCAGAATAAGCAGAATGAGCAGAAACGGGCAACATGAACGTCAGAATGAGCAGAAAGGAATAATAGAGGTCAGAAACAAACAGAAAAAGACAAAATAAAGGTAAAAAGTGGGCAGAAAGAGGCAAAATTAAGGTTAGAAGTGAGCAGAAAATGAGCAGAAGGCACTCATGCACCCACTCACAGAACAACTAAGGCACTCTCACAGCCACTCACAGACCCATTCAGACACTCATGCACCCACTTACAGATTCACTCATACTCTCTCACCTACTGACAGACCTACGGGGAGACTCATGCACTGACTCACAGACCTATTCAGGAACTCACTCGCAGATGGACTGACACACTAATGAAGGCACTCGCAAACACACTTGTACACTCTCACATCCACTCAGATACTCATGCACTCACTCAAACACTCATTCTCATAGGTTGCAGGTTACAATTAGTAAATAACATTAAAAGACAATTCTGAAATTCACTGAAAAAAATAAAGGTACAGGAATGTTCTAGTTAGCCTCAGATTTCACTAGTACAAAACCATAGAAATTCAGCAGTTCTAGTTACCTGAGCTAACTATAACTTTCGTCTTATCAGTTCACTACTTATGACCCTACATATTACATCACTCTTGACATGGTCAATGATATCACTGATGACCTCTCAAATTACATTACTGATGACCTCTCAAATTACATTACTGATGATATCTCAAATGACATTACTGATGATATCTCAAATGACATCACTGATGACATAATTCACAGAACCACTCACGCCCCATGCTAGCTCTCATACACCCACCCACCCATCCACACAACCACTCACATACCCATTCACAGACCCTTACAAGTACTCTCACAACCACTCATCATCCATATAGCTACTCATACAACTAGTCACTCAGCCATATAGTCAGTCCCACAGCCACACACTTGTCCATACAGCTGCTATGCACACCCACCCATACAGCTTCTTAACACAGCCACTCATTCACATAACCACTCACATACCCATTCACATAATTCCTTCCAAGCAATCACACATCCGCTCACTCACCCATACAGCCATTCACAGCAACACTTATTCTCCAAAACAACTATTCACATTCCAGCTCACTTATCCAAACACCCACTCAGAGCAACTCACTCACCCATACAGCCACTCACACACCCAGTCACTCACTCATACAGCAAGTCAGACACCCACTTACCCACTCACTCCCCCATACAGTCACTCACATACCCACCCATACTGCCACTCAAACACAGCTACTCACACATCCACTTATACACCCATACAGCTACTCACACACCCACTCACACACCCAGATACCGACTCACACACCCAGATACCCACTCACACACCCAGACACCCACTCACATACCCAGATACCCACTCCCACATGGATGCATACAGCCACTCACATAATATATGCTAAAAATAGTATCACTCATTAGTAGTACACCAAGTATTCTAAATACGTTTTTGTAGTAGCTTAGTATGTATGTTTAACAATCATAAACTCTTAGAAAATGCTTACACTCACTGGATGATGTCATCAGTGATGTCATTGATCATGTCCTCCGCGATGTAATATGTGATATCATAATCGATGCATTGCAGGGGCATAAGTTATAGTTAGCTCAGGTAACTATAACTGCTGAATTTCTATGGGTTTGTACGAGTGAAATCTGATCCTAACTGTAACGTCCTTTAAACCTTTGGTTTTTACAGAAAAAATTATATATACATAATATAGGCTTTAAACTTGCCTGCTAAATACTTAAATTTTCTCTGTAAAGGCAAATGTGTGGTAATCGACTTGATGTAATGGCATGCATGGTATTGGCTTGCGTGCTTCCATCATACATCTGTCGTCTGGGAGCTGCTGGACAAAGTTGTGTCAAGTATCCTTTGTTCGCACTTAGTCTCTTTTTTGGAAGTCGAAAATCTCCAGCGGGAAGTATCTGTAGGCTACAGCTGACAAGGGCTTCACAAGGTAGGACAAGAATACAGTAGGATCTGCTGCAAAGTCAGGCCAACTGACGATGCACCTTGGGCAGATCGACAAGCAGGTAGTTCCCAATCTCCTCTTGGTTCCCAGAGCACTTTTTGGGCAGAAATGTTCTACGGTTTAGTGCTATCATGGCACCTTTAACACCACTTCCAAAGGTCCAGGACTGAATGGGCACCACTTAGACTGTCAGGACTCACTCAGGCAGGGTCCAGGTGTGGCTTCAAGATCGTTGGAGCCTTTTCTGTCCTTGAGGCTCTAATCAGGAGGCCAGCCAAATTAGCCCTTGAGTCACTTCTGGAAGTCTTGGGTAGAGAGCAGACTTCTGGGGCACAGAGCTGTCTTCAGGAGGCAGAGCTATCTTTATTGGTTTAGCAAAGTAGTCCCTCTGAAGTACACAGAGGCAGTCATCGGAGTCCTTCCGTAGGTTCAGTAGTGAGCTGAAAAGTGGGTCTGAGGGTTCTATTTTTATACCTGGTGCCTCCTTCGAAGTAGTGGAATTTTCTAGAAATTCCTTTTTTTAAAGTGCTTGGAATTTCAGGCCTCATTATCCTGGCTTCAGCCTGACTACAGGGGCAGTGGGATAGTGTTAAGTTATTTGTGTGTGAGCAGAGCCCTGCCTATTGATCTATAAGTGGAATGTGTCCAGCTCCATCCCCCATCCTGCCAGTGATGGCCCATTCAGGCACAGCTAGTCCCTCTATTGTGTGGCTATCAGGGAGGAATATACAAAGACCATCTACACCCACTCATGTGACCCAAGAACAGGCTGCACGTACCAAGTGGCAGAGGGCAGGCAAATGCTAACTTCCTGAATGTTTGCGAGACACACCATGGCACCTTAAAAGTAAAAAAGGATGATTTAATTTCCTTTTCTTCAAAAGAGGCCAATTGATTTATTACAATTGGCCATATCTGCTATTCGAAGAAATGTATCTTGAAAATATGAGTCTCCTCTTGATCCTTTAACCAAGGGGTCAGGAAATTACGCAATATCAACGTTTGTCCTGAAGATGGTCTCATTGAAGATGGTCTCATTTACTTGACGCAACGGAGACTGAAACGTCAGTGTCTATCCCATTCTACTTTAGTCATTGTTAATCAACATAGCTTGTGTTCTGAATCCTATGTTGAGGAGAGTCATTATACTGTTTAATGAAGATGGGCTGATATACACTGACAATCAAGGTATTTTTTTATGTCTAATTTATATGCTTTTGTTGTATGTTTGTTTAAATCGTTTGCTGTTGTTTCTGTATCCTTATTCCTATGTTCTTTGAAATATATATTCAATTCTCTTTTTTTTATACAGCCGGTTGTAATTGTTTTCTAATTTTGTTGAAATTAATTTTAGTTACTCTTAAAAGTGTAATCGGATGTCTCTATATATAGAGATATATATATATAGAGATATATATATATATATATAGATATATATATATATATATATATATATATATGTATATAATATATGTGATAAAGTTATAGAAAACTGTATCCCCTAAATGAATCCCTTGTAGGCACTTTGACCTTTTTAACATTCTAAAAGTGGCATTTTCAAAATTGTAACTTAAAATACAACTTGACCATTAAGGGGATTTTAAATTACAATCCTTCTGATACCAAACATGACTTTCCTAGCTACTCCTAATCAAACGTTAACACTTATTAAATGTAATAAGGTAATTAAATGTTATCCTATGGCAGTGAGGCCTCACAATACAGGAAAATGAATTGGTGCGTTTTTCACTACTGGGACATGAAAAACTTGAAAGTACATGTTCAACTTTTTAATTACAATGCACCCTGACGTATGGGCTGTTTAGGGTCTACCCTAGGCGTGACTTATGTCAAATAAAATGGATTTTTAAGGCTTGGCAAGAGGATAATTTTGCCAAGCCAAATTGGCAGTTTATATCTGCCATAAGGCTGCAATGGCAGGCCTGATGCATGCTTTAAGGGGCTACTTATGTGGTGGCACAATAAGTTCTACAAGCCCTCTAGCAGCATTTAATGTATCCTTCGTGGCTAAATGAGATGCCCCCTACTAGGGACTTACAAGTAAACTGAATATGATAGTCAGGTGTAAGCCAATTTTACGACGTTTAAAGGAGAGAGAGCAAGCACTTTAGCAGTGGTAACGTTCACAGAGTCCTAATGCCAACAAAAATTAATTCAGTAAAATAGGATGGGTGAAGGCAAAAGGTTTGGGGGATGACCCTTCAAAGAAGGCCAAGTGCAACATGAATGTAGGAAGCCACAATGTCTGTGGTTGGCTGAACCCAGCAAGACTTAATATCCAACTTGCCCACCCAGGCTGATCACATGAGGAAATAAAGCCGTTCCAGGGAACCCTTCCCTCTAATCCCAAATCCCCATACTTCTGTCGCACCTTATAAGAGTATTGTAAATGGCATGTTAAGGCACACGTCGGGTTCCGGGCTCATGGCTCACTCAATGTACTATACATGATGACAGTGGTGAAAGGCGTAGTTTTAACACCCTCTCAGCCGACCAATGAAAAGGGATTCTGTGTTATAGATTACTGTGGAAAAAGGTGCAACTGTGCTTGCTTGAAACCTGCTGATATATGAAGCTACCTTCTTAAGTATATCAGTTGTGTACTGATGCAGTGCGTGAGCTGACCTCAAATCGCCAACAATGTTGGGAAACTTTGCCTCATCCAGTCTTTGGGGTTAACTCTCTGGGGCCTAACTTAGTAGGAATTGATGGAGCAAAATGCTCCCTTCAAAGGTGCAAAGGCATGATATTGTCCCAAAAAGATGCATTGCCCTTCCCTCCGTATCAAGAAGGAGGCACAGTTTTTGGGGCTGTCATTCGAAGGGAGTGTGCTCTGCTTGAAAGTATCTTCGATTCTGTTATAACTAAAAAATACTGACAAGTGAGTTTTAAATGCTAGGGCTACAGTCGTAACCACAATGTTTACATCGTCCGAGTGTTGGTGTGAACGGCATGGTCAGAGTTCAGCCCCTGAATGACGATTATAGACTGTGACAAGCCTTGGCCAGGAGCAGGCGGCAGGGTGGGTGAGTAATCCTGTCTACAGGAGCCAAACGTTTGGAGATGTCATAACCTGATTAATATAAATATAAGCGTGTTCTAACGAGGCCTGTAATTCAGGGCCGAGCCCGTCGCCTTGATTATGTGCGGCTGGCAGAGGCCTGCGCGGTGTCTGCGTTTCCCGCCAAGACCCCTCAACCTTCCAAGGTGAGCGTGAGCCCCTCCCGGGCAGTCTGAAGCCAGAAGTGGCAGGGGGGCAGAAAAGGCCAAGCGCTTCATTGGGGGAGAAAACCGGCTTAACGGGCGCATTGTTTTATTCATCACGCTACACTTCTCTGTACATTCTTGTAACACTAAATAATTGATTGCTTCAACGAATTACTCATATCTAAATCAAAATCTTCTTAGCTCACGTTCCTTTTCTGAAGGATAATTGCACTTTTTATTTGGTCAAGGCAGATTTCTAGGCATTTAAAGCCATGAAATAAATGACGTTTTAAAAAGAGTTTTGACATGTTTAAGCTGCTGTATTTTAAAGTTCAACAGTCCTCTTTATTGTAGAATTGTGTCTGTTCTTTCTAGGAGGAAGCTTCGAGTTTGCATAAATCTCTGTCGGCGGCTTGGCTTCAGGTAGCTGAGCTGGAAGGGGCTGCTGCCTTCTGGCTGCCGAGCGCCATTCTTGCATTCCTGTGATAGACTGTCAAAGTGGAACCATGCCAGCGCTATCAACTGGGACCGGAAGTGACACAGGTACGCAGTCTTGGAAGGCTCTGTTTTTTGTCACTGCTATCATTTTTTACTTTTTGTCACCCGTAACTATTATTGTTCAGTGGAGTGACTTCTAGAAAAGTGAACCTTTCATAACCACGGGTTTCACAGTATCCATGTACATCTGAACATCACTGTAAGAATTGATTTAGTGGTGAGAAATGGAATCTATGACTACCTTATGGTATATCTTTACAGTAGCAGTGTGATGTAAATCCAACTCCTTGACAAATCCAATAGGTCTGACTTTTTTTTGGAAGCATTTGTTGGTTTATTGATGGATCATTTTGGGCCGGGCTCTAAGTGGGATGACAAAACGGGAGGTCTCTCAAAGAGGCGTGGCCGATACAGTTAAGGGCATGGCTTAAAACGCATGAGCTAAAAATCAGCTTTTAGGTCTCGTCCTACGCAACGCGCATGCTTTGCATAGGAGGGGACCTAATGCCATCGGCAGAGCTTTTGCAGCAAAGAAGTGCACATCTTGGCGATTTCCTTTCGGGAGCGCGCAGCGCCATATGGTCGCACGCTCCCGAAAGGAAATCGCCCATCCCCCCTCCCCCTGCTGCCAGCCTGCCACTTTCACTGCCGCGTGGCGCGGCCAATGTCTACCGTGCGAGGTGCGCGCGCCTCGCGTGCGCCTCCTCCTGCTGCCTATTACTCTGCTCCATGCCAGTTTACGACTCACAAAAGGAGGTAATCGTCCCTTAAATGCCAGATGTGCATGCTAGAGCCCCTGCTGTGCCAGGTGTCCACCCACTCCACCGCATCACGAGAACTTCCGGGGCCGGTGGGTATTACGGTCCGGTTCAAGAATAACTCCATTCCGTAGTGAAGCTGGATCCCACACCAAGTCAGACCCAGCACTACATACAGACAGCCATCTTTAAAGTAATACAAACACATTGTTGGCCACTCGGAGATAAGACCCTCCCCCAACTAGAAGAACCCATCACCGTCCTCACCTGTAAATCAGTGACGGCTGAATACGTTCAGAACCCCGGCCACGTCACAGTAAATGTACGCTGCTCACTTACCACAAGAGGCAAGAGGTTGCATATTTGCCTGCAGACAGGTGTGTGCAGTACAGGCCGCTCCTGTCCCGGTGTTTTAAGTACATCCCGCTGATAACAGGTGCGTGGAGTACACTACAGGCTGCTTCTGCACCCGTGTTCAAAGTACAGACGCCGCAGTCAGGTGGTGTGTGAAGTACCGACCGCTTCGGTCAAGGTGTTGTAACTATTCGCCGCCGCTGCCCAGGAGTGTGAAGTTCAGACCGCTGCTGTCCAGTATTTGAAGTTCTTGCTCGCTGTCTGAGTTTTTCCCCATCACCTACTACACCGAATAAACCTGCTTGTATGTTTATACTGTCCAATGAGCTGACAAATAATTTTTTATCCTAGTTGCAATGAAATGTACCTAATCTTGAAGTCTTCTTAATTCATTATTTTTGAGCAGTTTGAGAATACCGATTGGTGGAGCTGGCTATAGTAAGTTTAGTTAATTTATTTTCAGACATTTGCATAGTTCCCAGAAACACTTGCCGACCATCGCAGAGCTCTTAAAAGTGAGGGCTGAAATGGATAGCACATAGACTCCATTTTAATGACAAGTATGTAGTGAGGTAGATAACATAAGGTTACAGCATTTGGTTTAATGTTGCCACTGAAAACGTGGGTGTGCTGCTGAGTCTTGGTTTAACTTCCACATGCATTCTGGGAGCTATAGTCCTGATTGACTTCAGTTGCTGACGTTGACCTGACCGACCTGAAATCAATGTTTTCTGGCCTGAGGTGGGGGAGCTCTCCTTTCTGCTGATTTCTTATATAGAAACCGCTGTTACAATGTCGGGGATGCAAAGCCGAGCAAAATAGTTCGTAAACCAAGAACTTCAATCACAAAGTCGTTTGTGCAAGTACCTTGATTGGAGTGTAAATTCACATTTGGTACTGACAAAAGTTAATTTACACACTCAAATTGATTTACTCGCAAGGACAATCTGGACATTTTACATGTTAGTAAACCTTTTCATTGGGGCAGAAAACGAGGGAGGAGAAGGGATCACTTGTCCTGCTAACCTGGATTTACAGGTGAGTGGGATGGCCCTTGGTAAAAACCCTCATACACGTGAGTTGATGTTGTCTGGTAGCGGTATATCTTGGTTCTCCGCTATAATTACTCTCGTGTCTGCATAATCACATGGTGACTCTAAAAATATTTCAGATAGGCGTGGCGAGAATTATTAGGATTCTGACGCTATCCATTTTCGTGATTTAAAAGGCGACCTTTTAAATCACGAAAATTGATAGCGTCAGAATCCTAATAATTCTCGCAACGCCTATCTGAAATATTTTCAACATTAACTCGAATCCAGATAACTAAATATAGTGAACTGGCTGTCCGAGTTATTTTTAGAGTCACCACTATCACCTTTTTTACTGGACACTACTGCTTTTACCTTGGGTTTCTTCCTCCGGGTGGAGGCTGCATACCTACTAACCCTGTGATTATGCAGACACAAGAGTAATTATAGCGGAGAACCAAGATATACCGCTACCAGACAACATCAACTCACGTGTATGAGGGTTTTTACCAAGGGCCATCCCACTTAGCTGTAAATCCAGGTTAGCAGGACAAGTGATCCTTCCTCCCCCCAATTGATTTGAGACTGCATCTCACACCACACATGGCATATACAGTTTTCCTACCATGGGGGAGACATCCTAAATTAGGGGGGTGAAAGGCGAACATTTTTGGAAAAAGTGGCCAAGTCCAACAGTGTGTTCTTTGATGCCTTTACTTTACTGACAGATGACGTTTTTAGTTGCTTGTTTATAGACTTTTTGTTTATAAAATGCATCATATTTGTCTTTAGGACTAGTTAAGGCTCTTCATTGAACACCCTTGCATGTTGATTTGTTTAACTTTGCTGTCACCATAGCATGTTGTTGGATTTATAGCTCTTTTGTTCACAAATTAAAGACTTGCATAAAAATAGGCTTTGTTTCAGATGCTCTGAAATTACTGGCCCATTGTTAAAAGTATCTATTATGCACTATTTTGTAGTTTATCCCTTTTTAAGTTCTCCACTTACGATGCAAACTTCAAACACTCTTCTTTAAGAGAACAACTTACCTCAGAGGATGCAGTCTGTTCAGTGGCGTAACGACATTTGAGGGGGCCCCCCTGCAAAGTTCAGGAGTGCTCAGGCCAGGGTACTGTGCTCAGGCCCCCCTCTGGAGCTTGGGCCCCCCACATTGCGAGGGCTGCGGGGGGGGCTTTGTTATGCCACTGAGTCTGTTCGGTAAAGGGGGCCTACTCCCAGCTTTTGATTTGTTGTAGCCCAAGAAAGGTATTCTTTTGCTAGTCCACCTGGCCGCAGCACACAATAAGTTGTCCTCAGTTACTGAAAACATCTCCTAACAAACAAGCATTGGCATAGCCAATAGGTCTCGCCTTTGTGACCTCATAAGTGTTTAGCTATGCAACAGTTGATGTTGTTGCACCAAGGATATTGTGCTAGATAACTGAACACTTCTAAGGTCCCAAAGGCGAGACCTATTGGCTATGCCAATGTTTGTTTAGCATAGTGTGCCTCCTGACTGGCCTTTTGCTGCTTCTGTGACTGAATCCAGATTACTATACAAAAAGTATATTTACCATAGAATATTGAAAATGCGTTCGTTATGAAATGATGAGACTATAAAAGAACTATAACAAGTTGCGTTGAAGTTACTTTAAAAGCAGTGAAGGGAGGTACTGCTGCAGAGGTAAGATTTTTTTTTCATCCCGAAGGTGAGGGCAAAAATGGAAAGCCCGATAGAGGCCCGTATCGGCATCTGCTTTTTAGAATTGCTGGTGCTGAGCACCAACAGGATCCTGCCCACTTAAATCCCTGATTTTTGGGAGCTATTTCATAGCGATGTAAGGATGAAATGATGGACGTCTATGGCTGGATGGATTGAACTAAGGATTCATGAATGGATGAAGATGAGCACAGGAGAGGGGTAGGTGGATAAACGAGAGTGTTGAGTATAAATAAATAGATGAACGAGGGGATGGATGGATGAATACATGAGTGATTCTTCTTCCAAGGGACCCCCACTCGGAGTTCCTCTACTGTACCCTACCTCACCCTGTGCTCATTCAAATGTATAAAGTTGTCACAGAAGGTCAGCAGGGGATTGGTTAGGAAGGTGTCAAATAATATTAGATAGGGATGTAATCCTCAAGTGACGGATCAGTGCAAACACAAAGTCAGCTAGTTATTGTAGGAATCAAAGAAATTAACTAACATTTATTTAAAAGAGAAGGGCTTTCAGTTAGGATTTAATGATTGTCGGTGAGGTGGTGGTGTGTATGTTGAGAGTTAAAGAGTTGGTCTGTCCTTTAAAGGCTTGGGCCATACATCGTTTTTTTAAGGACATTTTAATCTTTATCATGAGAGTGGTCAGTGAGGTTTTGAAGAATTTACAAACTATACATCTCAGCCACTAGTGATTTTTTCATTGGAACTGTTTTCATTTTTGTCTTTAATTAATTAATTGTTTTATGTTTGTGCTAGTTAATCAATACACTGCTTGTACATCATGCCATGCACATTTATTATTATGTATATTTATGTCACAATTTTAACTTTTATATGAATAAAATGACGCAATCTTCATTGTTTTTGTCTGGTACACTGAACTTATGTAGCTATCATTCTTTCATGTATAGGACTTGATTTTTAATAAATCCCGAGTTGCCTAGGAAAGTTATTTATGTTGGAGTGGTCAGTGAGGTACAGGAGATGGGAGATGAGGGAATCCACCTGAGAGAGCGTGGGCAGTGAAATACAGGAAGAGTTAGAGGATGGGGGACTAAACTCAGTAGACTTCAGTGAGAGGTGTGGAATGGAGCAGTGAGCAGGCCGTAACAGCGAGGGGTCTGAACGAACAGAAGGGAGAGCTTATGAGGGACAGTGGGGCCGGGCCGAGATGAACCAGGCAGGGCATCAAATGCACGTGGTGGGATTTGGCCAAAGGCAGTGAAACAGGGAGCAAAGTAAGCATATAGCAGGCATGTCAGCGAAGGAAGTATAGCTGGGCAATCATAACAGGCCAAGTAAGATCGAAATAGAAACCAGAGTGGAGCAGTCATGGCAGTAAAGAAAAATAAGAGGGGTATAGGCAGGCACAGAATGTGCTTACCTTTGTAGGGGTTGGAGCTGATATTTGTGGGTACAAATCCGAGATAAAGGGAAGAAATGGAGATTGAGATGGCATGGTAGCAAAGTGAAAAAGCAAGGGGAAGGGCAGGCAGAGACTGAGAAGGACTCAAGATGGCAGTGGATTGTAAGAGATTTGGTGGAGCTGATGGGCTTGGATTGATATGTCAGTGTAGGGCTTATGGAGGATGTTCGTTGGCATAGTCCTGCATTTCGCACAATTGCAGGTGCATTAGAAACTGTCCTATGGTTTGGGGTGGTTGAGGTGCACCACCAGTTGTCTTTACCGAGGCACAGAATGGAGTTATATTGACTGGGCTCTTTGGCTCTCAGATACAGCTGTTTTGGAATGTGCGTCTACAAATATGTGGGTTGAAGCAGCTCAGGCGAGGGTCAGTGGGCCTCAAGTTGGACGTACATTAGTAAAGCTCTGAACAGCTCCGAAGGGATGTGCATTGCCCTCGCTTGGTGGCTCTCAGGGTGGCTATGCATTAGTAGAACTGTAGAGGGCTCAGTATGGAGGTTCATTGGCAGAATTTGGTGGGGGTCAGCAGAAATGTGCATTAGCAGAACTCTGCACAGCTCAAGATGAGGTTGCATTGGAAGACCTTAATGAGGGTCAACATGCATGCACATTAGCAGAGCTCTGTATGTATTGGTATGGAGGAGCATTGACAGAGCTTGTTACGGCTTAGGATGGGTGTCCATTAGCATAGCTTAGGAGCACTTTGTATGGAGGCGTACAGGCAGAGCTTTGCGAGACTCAGGAAGGACAGGGCATTGACGGAGCCCATTGAGCTTCGGATGGATATGAATTTGAAAAGCTCTGTCGAGCTCGATGTGGAGGTGCATTGGCTGAGCTTTATGGGCTTTGGATTTTGCTTTATATTTATCAAAGCGTTGGAGAGCACAGTTTGACGGTGTATTATGTCATGCATAATGATGAGTATGCCTTAACACCTTGGCTGCTAGAGATATTTTCCTCTGGTGCTGAATTGTTGTAGAGCCCATAGTGCATGACAAGCTCAGCTCGTCATCAGCACAGCTCCACTGTGCCTCATGACGAGCTGAGCTCGTCATGAGCATCGAAGGGGTTAATCTAGATGTTTTGTGGACATGGTGACGCCGGAGGGATTGGCTGCCCGAGTACTCCCCATCGCTTTTCCCAGCAGCAGCTAATTGTATTGAATTTCACCAAAAGAACCTTTTGGGAAGTAGCAAATTCGCTATCTCCGTGACTCCCATCTGTGTTACAGTTTATAGTCTCATTTATTTATCATCACTTCTAATGGCGAGCCTGTAACTGAATCTGCCACTAAAAGTGGTAGTAATCCCAGGCAGAATAATGCAGGGCATTTTTAGAAGCTTCACATTTCACGTTTCTTTTTTTTAACAAGATTTTTTCCCAAGCATGTATCCTTTCAATCTAAGTTGTAAAGGCACAGGGTCTTTTCCCCCTCGTGTCTTGAACACAATGCATATGGATTTGAAGATAATCCTCTGCTTCCGAGGAAGCCAGTGCGGTTTCTTTAGGGCATTAAATCCTGAAGATCTACGGGGTCTTTTCAACGCCAGTTTTGTCGCTGCCACTCGTACTTTATATAATCTCTTCACCAAGTATTCAGGAGCTCCAAGTAGCAGGACTTTGCAGTAGTCTAATCTGCTGAGTGTGACACCATGCACCACCAGATCTTTGTCTTGGGTGAGCAGCAGTGGTAACACCTTCCTTAGACCACAAAGGAGTGCAGAGCACGTGCCTGCTACTTTTGTGACCTGGCTCTCCAGCGATAGCTTGTCATCAAACACAACCCCAAAGTTGCAGACTGTGTCTGACGGCTGCGGCTTCTCTCCAGATGAATGAGGCCAAAAGTTAGGGGGAGATGTCATGGGGATTCTGCTTGCTGAGCAGCACAATAATTCAGTTTAATTTCCGTTTAGCTTTAGTAAATTTGCATTCCCTCAGTTAACAATTCATGACATTCCTTTCTGAAAGGCCACCACTGTTTCCACCTGGTTGTTAGGAAGGGATAGGGTCAGTTGGGTGTCGTCCTCATATTTGACCAGCCTGATTTTGTATTCCTTTATGAGGGTAATGAGTGGTCTCATATTAATGTTAAACAGGACTTGGCTGAGTGAAGACCCCTGCGGGACTCCTGGTCACAGGTTTTTGTATTCAGAGCAGTATGGGTGCTGGGCAACAATGTGACACCAATCTGACAGGTAGGATTACATCCACTTCAGCACTGTGCCCCCCCCCCCCTTCCCCCACTGCAATTAGTCTGGCCAGGATGATTCTGTGGTTGACCGTGTCAAAGGCATCTAACAAGTCCAGCATAATCTAGATTGTCGACTGGCTGCTGTTTACCCTCATCCGCAACTCGCCCATGCGAACGAGTAGGGCAGATTCAGTGCCATGTTCAGGTCGGAACCCAAATTGTTCATCCTCGAGGAGTGGATTCAGGTATTGGGATAGCCTCATGATTACATTTTGCTCTACTGTTTTTACGGGGAAAGGGAGATGCAATATGGGTTTGTAGTTGCTTAGGACGAAAGGGTCAGCTGCAGATTTGTTTAGACTGGGATAACTATTGCCATCTTCCATATATGTGGCCTAACCCCCGACTCCAATGATTGATTGCATAGCTGCAATGTGGGAGGGATGAGTTCATCTAGCTCTTTCCACATCCTAGGAGATAGGGGATCAAGTGTAGATCCAGAAGTGATTGACCTGGCAGTAAGTCGGAAGCATTCCACAGAGATGGCTTCAAACGAGTCGAACCTACCAACCTGCCTCTCCCAAAGATCTATAGTATTTTGGATTGTGATGGGACCTAGCACTGGTTCTTCAGTATACAACTGTGGATATCACATGCTCTGGCTACCTTTTCCAAGTATGCTAAGGTATTCACTCCAGAGGGTGTTATCTGTGTGACGCGGCGATTGAGGCTGCTGATGTATGCGGCTCTTGCCACTTATTTTATAGCTGATTAATAGCTGGTTTTTAAAAAGTTTGTTAGTAAATTCCTGTGTGATGTATTGCTGCACATTTCTTTGAGAGCCTCTTACCTGCCTTCACATCGCTCCTGGCCCTTTTCTGCCCTGGCATAGTGCCGTTTGTGCGGAGGGCCGTCCTCTCGAGCGCCATTTCCGGTTCCCACTACCACTTCCGCCCTGCACCTACACATCGCAGGTTAGCGGTCTAGTGGCTCACGTAGGATTTACATATTATGGCGACATGGCGGAAGCGCAGCGGACGAGCGCAGCGGGAGTGCCGACTTCGTGCCGAAGTCGAGCCTAAGTCAAGCCCGTCTGCGCCCGTCCGCGGCCGGTCGCGCCCAGCGGCCACTCACCCTGCCCAAACCTTGACATACTCTTCTGCTGACCTACTTGCTCTTCGGCATGCAATGCTCTTACCGCCTCGTGCCGCCAGGGCTGCCCAGGATTGTGGCATCTTGGTCTCCCCTGATCCTTTGGTTTCTGAACCTTCCCCTATTTACCCTAAACCTGTATCATCACACCATTCCACACCATCATCAGGGACGTCTCCCTTGACTGTTCTGTATCTCAACACCCGATCTATGGTGAAACACCGGCTGGAAATATTTCATCTATTAGATGACAGTGCCGTGAATATCTTACTTCTATCTGAAACCTGGCTAACCGATGCTTCTGTTCCGGACATCCTCGCCGCTATTCCCACTGGCCACTATATTATACAATCTAATCGCCCAGGGGGACAAGCTGGTGGGGAGGTTGCAGCCATCATCCGTACAGAGCATATCTTTTCTACCTTAGCCTGCACTGCGATCCCTAATACACAAACCCTTGTAATCAAACTCCGTTCTACTAGATCCTCCCTTATCTGTGCCCTTATGTACAGACCCCCTGCTTACATGCCCTCCTTCCCACAACAGGTCGGTGCTCTTATTTCCCAACTAATCATTAATAATGCCAAAGTTATCATTATTGGTGACTTTAACTATTGGCCCTCTGACCCTCGGGAAAGTCGTTTATCGGAGGAATTCTCGGACCTCCTCTTAAGCATGAACTGCCGTCAATTTATCAAGACACCCACTCATTGTAAGGGTCACATTCTGGACCAGGTCTGGACGGCAAACCTTGACATCTTGCCCCCCCTAGTGACTCCCTGCTCTTGGTCTTGGTCAGATCATTATTTTATTTCCTTTTCTGTTGACTTATCTATTCCCTGCCATCCCCCTCTTACGACTAACGTTCTAGCCCGTAACTGGAAGAAAGCTAACCGGACGGAACTTCACTCCATGCTGGCATCTACAGTCCCCCTGCTCTCCGGCTCAGTCACTCATCAAGCCTCTACCCTTGAACAATGGCTGTTGTCTGCTTGCAACTCAGTAGCCCCACTGAAAACCATAAAATCCATGTGCCCTCATGACGCTCAGCGGTGGTTCACCGATCAATTAAAACTTGACAAACTGTCTCTCCGCCAGGCCGAGCGCCGATGGCGCCGCAATTATGATCCTCATCTTAAGTCTGAATTCGTGAACTGCCTAAAAACCTATAAATCCTCTATTCTCGCGGCCAAAACAACCTACTTTTCTCACAAAATAATGGAGTCTGCCTCCAAGGCAAAAGACATATTCTCCATAGTCAACGAGCTCTCCCTTCCAGACCGGGTCACTCTCCCCCCCTTGCCCACTCAGGCTCTATGTGACTCATTAAACACCTACTTTCTGGATAGAATTATCACTATTAAAAACAACATTCCTCTGCCCCCATCCCCTCTCTCATTCCCTTTACCTCCTAATAATCCACAGCATCTGGATGCTTTCCCCCCTATCTCTAATATTGAGTTTCAGAGATTACTGCACAAAGTTAGTTCCGGCTCCCCTAATGACTGCTGCCCTCCCCAGATTCTTAAAGAAATTTTCTTGGCCTGCCCCGACCCTGCCTTGGCACTCCTTAACACCTCGTTGGCCACTGGAGTAGTCCCCGACTCCTTCAAACAGGCAGTGGTGATACCAATCTTAAAGAAAGCTAATGCCGACCCTTCGGTCCTAAGTAATTACAGGCCCATCTCCCTCCTCCCCTATCCTTTATCGAGAGCTCATCCTTTTTGGATCCCCAACAGGCCGGTTTCCGCCCTCTTCACTCTACTGAGGCGGTCATTGTTGCCGTCATGGACACTGTAAGAACAGGTGCTGACAACAACATATCTCAAGCCCTCGTCCTGCTAGACCTGTCGGCGGCTTTTGACACGGTCGATCACTCTATATTGATCGACCGTGTCACTAACGCCGGCATTCAGGGCGCTGCCCCCGATTGGGTCAGATCTTTCCTTGACAAGCGCTCTCAAGCCGTACATCTCTCTACCTTTGCTGCTTCCTTCTCCTCTCTTTCCTGCGGAGTCCCTCAGGGCTCAGCTCTATCCCCTTTGCTTTTTAATTTGTATATGCAGCCCCTTATGGTTTCTCTCCGCAAATCTTCTGCAACAATTTTCAACTACGCAGATGATTTGCAGCTGATCTTCCCTATCGACACCTCTCCCTCCTCCCACGTTGGCTTTCAAACCACTATGTTACACATCTCTGACTGGATGGCTCACAGCCAGCTCAAATTAAATCCTACAAAGACTGAGCTTGTGCTGGTGGGTGGGCCTGCCAACCCATGGAATGACAGCTTTTGGCCCCACTCACTTGGGATCCCCCCCCCGCCCTGTCAACTCTGTGAAAAGCCTTGGGGTAGTCATCTCTGGTGATCTATCCATGAAGTCTCAGATTAGTGCTGTAACATCATCCTGCTTTTTCCACCTACGTAGGATACGCAAAATCTGTAGATTCCTCACCAGAGATGCACTTATCCTTGTCATCTTGGCTCTTGTTATTTCCAGAGTTGACTTTGCTAACATCTTATACGCAGGGATCCCCGCCTACCAGCTCCAGAGGCTACAGCTGATACAAAACCAGGCCGCCCGCTTAGTATATCACCAGCCTAAGCACCAGCACGTTTCGCCGCTATTACGGACCCTGCACTGGCTCCCGGTGGCCAAAAGTTGATCTTTCAAACTTGGCTGCACAATTTTCAAAGCCCTCTATAATCTTGCACCTGCTTTTATTTCTTCCAGCTTGAAGCGGTATATACCTACGAGAAACCTACGCTCTTCTGCAGATAACCTCCTGCTCACCCCTCAAATCCATCACAAGAAACATGGTGGCCTCCGCTTCTCGTTTCTAGCCCCTACATTTTGGAACTCCCTCCCCTCCCCCTTCCGCCACTGCCCTTCCTATGAGTGTTTTCGCAGGACACTGAAGACGTTCCTTTTTAAGTCAGCATTTGAGTAAACTTCCGCCCTTGCCCTCCGCATCTGTTATGAGCGCCAAGAAACCGTTTTGGTGAACGTGCGCGGTATAAGACTTTTTAACATAACATTTAACATAGGAGCATCGATGTTCCTCCAATATCTTGCTGATCTTCTAATCAAATAAGTCAGCGAGATAATCGCAGAGCTCCTGCGACTGTATGGCTGCCTGCTTTATGAAGTCAGAATTTGATAGTTCCTGAAGGATGTCAAAGACCTTATTCGTGCCATTTGTAGCTGCGAGGATTGTATTTGCATAGTTTTCAGCCTGAGCTCTTCCAAACTCACAATTTTGTAATAGCATTGCAAGGTATTTAACACCTTGGCTGCTAATGGTTTTCCCCTCTTGTGCTGAGTGGCTTTGAAAGCCATTGTTTATGACGAGCTCAGCTCGTCATAAGCACAGCTCCACTGTGCCTCATGACGAGCTGAGCTCGTCATGAGCATGGAAGGGGTTAAGCACTTTTTATCTGCTTCAGTGTAGCCACTCTACCATTATCTTTCTAGCTTCTTACAAGCTAATTTAAGTATTTTTAGTGATTCCTTATGCCAGGGTGCAGATGGTGTATGACAGGGTTTCAGATTGGTAAGGGAAATCACTTTGTCCAATGTATCAAGAATCCACCTGCTCATATGCTAAGTAATTGACCCCCACTGAGTTCTTGGGGTCAAAGGTGTTAGAGAGGTTGACGAGTGGCTTCATGTTTCGCCTATTCCATGTATGCCTTTCCTTCCTATCCTTGTTGGCATATTAGCCAGCTCGGGGGAATATGACTCCATCATCAGTATAGGATTGAGACTAGACCATGATCCGTTCAGTGTAACAGCTGGATATCTTTTGCTGAAATTAGCCCATCTGTGGCAAGAGTAATATCCCGAGTATGTCGAGCCCGATGAGTGTGGCCATGTACTTGTTGTAGACCTAGAATCTCACAAGATCCCAGCAGTTCTTAAGAGGGGGCATGAGGTCCTCCTCTGTCCACTGGTCCTTCAGGATAAAAATAAGTTGGAGTGTGCAAGCGCTATTGTGTAGAACACTTCTATCCGGGGATATTGATATGTATTGGAAGGCCCTGGAGGTCTATAGTATAAAACACCTGTTTTCAGGGTAAAACCCAGGATTTCAGGACCTCCTAGCTCATCAAGTGAGAGTGCAGAAATATTCAATTTTTCATTATAAATGATTTCTACTCCTCTTCACTTTCTTTTAGCCCATAGCTTATGGAGATCTTTAAACACTGGTGGGCAAGCCAAGCGTAAATCTGTTCCTGGGTCAGTGGTGGTCCATGTCTCTGTTATAAACAGTTCATCCCAGTCCCCAAACTCCAGTATCAGATTGGTTTCCGTGGTATGTTTCACTGTTGACCTTTCCTTCAGTCGGTCACACCTCAAGAGCACACGTTTCTTACTTTTAGTACATGGCGTGAGCCCCGACTCTACCCTGATAATAGTAGCCCTTAAGGGAGAGTTTTTCAACTGCTTACTGATATGTAGAAGTTGGTGTATTGTATAGCAATTCCTGGGTCCAATGCAGGCAATGAGATAAGGTCCTCCGTACATCTGGGGTGAAACGGGCAGTGTATCTGGCGCTGTGCGTGGACGGGTGCAGACGGTCCTTCCTTTGGCACATGCGCAGTGCGTGCCCTCTGCACGGACCCGCCAGCATCAGCCTGAAACAGCCTTCCAGGAGTGAAAGACTAGAGCTTTAGCCAAAATGACCGACCCGAACGTCCAGCTCTGACCGTCATGGACGAGCCTAATAGCATGCACACGTACCGTCTGCTTGATCACTCGGCTCCCTCCACGAGGGTACACGCACTTTGTGGGTATCTATAGTCCTGAGCATAGTGAGGCACATGTGCGTCTCCTCCAGGGAGCCCTTGTTCGTGGTGCAGCTCTCCATCAGTCACCGGCTGTGTCACTTGGGCTTGGAGTTGTTACCAGAGCCTCTCTCTGAGTGGTCCCTCTGTAGGGGATTGTGCCTGGCCTATGGGCTCCTCTGCGCAAACAGGACTCCGCGCCCTAGGCGCCATAGTGATAAAGCGCCTGCGGAGGCCATAGAATGTGACCACTGAGTACAAACCTTTGAGTAACCAGGAATACACCAATGGAAACCCGGAGCAGCCCTCCTGCGTGCATTCTTTGTATTGTTAACTCCTCACGGCCGAAGGCAGAGCCCTTGCTCACCTTATGCACAGCGAATTGAATTATATTTAGTTCGGACGTACATGTAATTACACTTCGAAAAGGTTAAGTCGAATGCTAATAAGGCAAGAGTGGTATTTTCCCGGTACATGGTGGCACCCTCTATTTTGAGTCAATTGTTTGCAGTCTGGCCCCCCTTGGTTGCAGCTGACAGGTTGGCGAGGGCTGCTTCAGGCCTCTCTGGTGCTTCGCGGACCCTCATCTCAATTGTGCGTTTTTCTGAACTTCGCAGTAGAGGAAAATGGATCTTTGAAATCGGATTCGCTTCACAAAGGCTTCCTCTTACGAGCCCTCCACTCAGACCAGATAAACATGTTTCAGTGGAAGACTGGCCTCGTGGGAGGGGGTGGGACGGGGGCCACTTCCTGCAGCTGCCATCTGCCACAGCAATAACACGCAGAAGACAATGGCTCCCTTTCATCTAGTCACGCAGAACACTTATTCACATTGAAATCTTTTTTCACACCGTGCTAAATTCTTATTCATATTAAATTGTTTTGTGTTCCTCAAAGGTACTTTTGAAGGGACAAGCTGCTCGAACATGTGTCAGTACTTACAGGCAGGTTACGGTGATTTCTAGGCGTTGAGGCAGTACCACCCGTGCCTTACCAATCCCTCGAGTCATTCCCTTGTGGGTGCCTCAGCGTGCAAGAAAATGGTGACAAAATGAGGGCAGTCAAGTGGTGGCAACAAACTTAAGATTGGTTTCTTGGGATAGTTGGTTAGTTAATGAAGTAATAGGATTCACAATTATATTATTTATTTTTCACTTTTTGACTATTAATTCAGAAACAGTTCTCATTAATGTTGCTTAAAATTGCTGAGAGCAGCCATGCCCTCACATGCTGTTTACTAGCCTGGCCCCGGTGTGCTAACATGGACCACTTCTTATCCTGTGAGTGCAAGTGAGCTTTGAAAGGGGTGAGGTGTAGACACCTGCCTAGAATTGCAACAACGATGGGATGCGAATAATATCGATTTCCTGTTGAGGAGAATGGGGAAAAAATTCTCACTCCAACAGTATAACAGTGCTGTACAATGTCACATGATGCCTTGTACTTTCAACATTAACTGGCTATAAATCCTGAGGTTCCAAGTGTCATTAATGAAATTCTTTTGTGGTGTGAGGGACACGCCTTCACCTTCCCAGGAATGTTGAGGACTGGCTCTTGACAAAAAAACATTTGAAGAAATAGTGGCATGTTTTAGCACAATTTCTCTGTAAACTGGGTAAATAGCTGTAACTATTACAACATTTTTTTTTTTTTTAAAAAGGGAGGTATCCGATTTCGTTGTTGCATCTCTTTTTACCCCTACATTCTGTTAACTTTAACCCCCACCCCTCCCCCTGTTCCTTCTACTTAGATGCTCGCACATCTGTGAATGACTGAGAATATTCTCCTAGGGGTTTGACAGAAAGATTGGAACTTGTACTAATATAATTGCAGGCCATACGCGGCATTGCTAAACAAATTTTACAGGATCGTACATTAGGGTGGCCTTTCAGTCCATGCTTAATTTGTAAAAAAAGAAAATAACCTGAGAACTAAGTGCCAAGGCACTCGTCAGGAAAAGCACTGCAGCTTGCACCACCCGTTGCCCCTGACAGCACTGCCGGTGACAGTACGTGTACAGACACACCTACTAACCATCACACTCCTACTCACCATCACACTTCTACAAGTGTGACAGTACAGACTATTCCAGGCCCCCAAAGCTGTAAGAGTGGCTTGGGTGGCAGATATTAGTTATTTTTAACAAAGATTGAATTAATAAAGTGTTATGCTCTTCTTGAAAAAAAAACAGAGCGCCACTATTTGACTGAAAGCCATAAGTGCCGGTGCAAGCACTGGAAACCACAGATTCAAATTAACCATTGCTTTTGGGGTATAGTTGCTTGCATGATCACAAAGTAGATAGGCTAGTTCATTCTTGTTTGGGCAGCCTCGATAAAAGGCTTCATTAATATGACACATGTAGACCAGTCACATCTATAGCAGTAAGTGCCGCCTTGTACCAATGTACAGCAATACTCCTCTCAGACACACACACACACTTTTTGCTTGATCACGTGCACATCTGCGTAAGAACAAGACTAGTTCAGTGCCAGGGATTTCTTTGCCCCATTAAAACTGAGATTTTCATGTGATGTACATTAAAACTAAATCGGGTTTCTATACCAGGTATAAGTACACTTGCCCAGAAGCATCCATGCTCTTCTATTCAAATTATATGCGATGTTTAATGTATTTTTACATTACATTGTGTTTTACAATCGTACGGTCATCAAGATTGTTACTGCAAGTTTCCTTCTTTTCCTGACATACATTTGCAATAAAAAGAAACAAAGAATCAAAGGGAGTGGAGCCTTCCCTAAGGCCTCGAGGGATCTTGATAAGAAATATGCAGGACCCTCACAGCCATATCCCGTCTTTGGTTTGTCTTTGGCCATTGCCATAGTCATGGTTGATGGAATCATCATCGGGTCCTGGTGGCCTCCAGGCCTTAGGGCTCCACTCCTTTTTGATTCTTTAGAACATATTTGGAAGCTGAGTGGGACTGCTTCTACTTCCCTCTCTTACTAGATTGTTGTCTTCAGGAAAAAACTTAAAACCCACCTGTTTGTTAAAACTTAACACCAGCAAAAACTCATCAACCGCTCCGCTATCTACCGGAGTCCTAGCACAGCGCAGTGATATCCTTCCCGGATGAATTTTGCGCTTTACAAATAAAATATAAAAGAAACCACCCATCATATTGGTTTGTGATCACTAGAATTATGCACCTGGTCAATCCTTCTTTACTATGCTTTTCATCCAGATAGGTGAATACGCTCTTGCAAATTTTTCTCTCACGGTCCAGGGTGAGTGGTGTGTCATCTGCTTGGGGTATTTTTACTTTATTATAGTATAAAGACCATATCCTGTGCTTATGTCTGGCATTTGCTACCATGGAATGACATTAGGATAAATCATGGAATAACATTTGGATAAACCTATAATGGATAAAAATGATGTCCAGTGTTGCTAAGTGGTTCTACTATACTTTTGTTGGAGGAATCCGCAGTTAGGTGGGTTTTATGTGAAATGTATTTACTTTGTCATCAAACCTTTATCCCAGTAGCCGGTGCTGATGTTACCAGAAGCATGTGTGTTGGGCACTAGTCAATAACACTTAGGCCGTCATTACGAGCAGCCCTTTAGGATATTTATTGCACCAGATAAAATCTTTGTCTGGTTGGAAATTATTGGGTGCAATAAATACCACTCAATTTATAGTTTGGGGGAATAACATACATATTTCGGTGTTTATAGCTTCAAATCTGCATGATACAGTACACACCGAGCATTTTTCCCTTGATAACACACTCCAGACTGCGGTCAACACCTCAAAATGTAGGTGCTTGATGGCTTAAATATCTCCTGGAATGTATCGAAAGTGTGAGGCTGGAAGAACTTGCCTTTTCAACTGATGAAGACACTTATTAATCCCCTCCATACCTCCAATGTTTAATCTCTAAATAAAACGTGTAAAGGAAATACTAAGCTCCCTTCACTTACAATTCCACTTCTGTCCAGATAACATGCACAGCGTCCTGTCCAATTTACCAAGGTCTTAAAAGCATTAAACAATGGATTGATGGCAATAGCTTTAAAGTAAACGGGTCAAAAACAAAAGTCTTGGTTCTGGGCCCAGCACACCGACTCAAAAACATAAACATCCTTTATTTGCCACCGTATCTTTTGACACTTAAGTTCCCATAAAAAACATGACCTTCGTGTTTTGTGGGCTGCAGACTTCTGCCCAAACCTTCATTAGAAGCAATTGTGTAAAACTGCCTAAAAAATGCAACTGCTAAGAATTCCGTATCCCCATCCCCTCCCATTTCACCCAATGATAATTATTGGGTTTGATCAACTCCTAAACTGACTTTTGGAATATTTTGTAACACTGACTACCTGAGATCAAGTCAAAAGGCTCCAGAAAATGCAGAACTTGGTGGGAGTTTGATCTTTGTCCTGTAAAATTACAAACCAGTAGCCGCCCAACTGAGACGGCTATTATGTCGGAATAATGTTCAGAATTGTGTCTCAGAAACAAATGCATCAAAGGCACAATTCCGAAACACTTACGCAAATACAGCAACATGTATACTCCTACATGAACCTGTCATTTTGGTTGTGTTTTTGTTTTTTACATTATCAATCAAAAAGGCACCTTAAGATTTGGCAGTCTGATTTATTTTGTTTTTAGGCTCTGTGTTTGTGTGCTAAATTTGCCAGATGTGTACGCTCTCTCAGGCCTGCTGTCATCATTGTATCAGTTTGGATTTGCCCAAATTGAAATATACGTCCAGATGTATCATAGTAATGTGACGCAAAATGCACCCAGTATTTTTGTGACCAGTATTGAATTTTGAAAATGTACCTATATATTTATAGGTTTGTTTATTAAATTATGAATCAAAGTGGGTTGCAATCCAGTTTGCCTACGTGATATATTAATTCTGTAGATCACAAATTGCAGCTTTCACTTATTAGATACAATTGGATGGTGACCTGCAAGGCTCGGCAGATCTTCATGTCTGTGACTGCATTTTAATAAGGAAACTTTTTTTAAAGCAGCGTAATTTCCTAAATCGGACAATGCCTGCCCTTTAAAGCAAGCATTTGCAATGCAATATGTCTCGTTTGTTGTTAAGGGGGCTTACCAAGGCAAGGGGAGTCTGGTAGTCCGCATGATTAACAGGTCTGATAAACTGAATAAGATGCTCCATATCTGCAGCAAAAAATCTTCACTCTGTTCCTCAAAAATATGTTTATTGCTTGTGGGGAACGGGGTCGGGAGAATGAGAATCGTCACGAGTTTGAGTATGTCTTTAGCTATATTTATTCGGTTTGACAACACCGAGATAAGTTCAAAGACTTTAAAGAACAGTCTCCTGGGGAAAACAAACAATACACGAGGGTCCTCTCCTTTGGGGAAGTTTCCGGGTCTTCGGTTCCAGTCTTGAGGAAGCGGGAGCTGACCACAGGGCTGGAGATCACTCGGAGAAAAGGAAAAGAAAAACAGCCACGTTAGGGGCTGGGCTCGACATATACAACAGATGAGAGGAGGGTAGGGTAGTGAGGGTTCACCAGGGTGCTACCACCAATCCAATCAGTCAGGGAGTGTAGGCGGCCGGCAAGATACGACGATAGTGACCACCCTCAGACTACCCCATCCCACCCCGTGATTTAAACAACCCTTGAAAACGGCCCCGTACCTTGTGGAGCCACACTTCT
The DNA here is from genome assembly GCF_964263255.1 of Lissotriton vulgaris. Lineage (NCBI taxonomy): Eukaryota > Metazoa > Chordata > Amphibia > Caudata > Salamandridae > Lissotriton > Lissotriton vulgaris. The sequence continues at coordinate 735,061,913 of NC_141698.1, forward strand.
CCCCTGGAAGTGTGGCGGGGCGGCTCGTGGTATCGTTGGCCTCCTGGCTTGTCGTCACTCGGCGTCAGGGGTCCTAGCAGCGGTTCCACGACAGCGCCTCCGTCTTCCTCCGTGGCGTCCTCCTCGTGCTTCAGCTGGCGTTCAGAAGGTTTCGCGCCGGCAGTCCAGAACGGGGCTTCCTTAAACGCCCCCAGCTCCTCCGGTTGGTCAGTATCGGGTGACGTCGTCTGACCTGATTGGGCGAGTGCTGTCGGACATGCCCCTAGCGTCACAGAGGCTGGATACAGAGGTACACGTCCCTGAGGCAGAGCCGTGGAAATCCAGGAAACGTCCAAAGGATCCTGCGGACGGGGTGGAAAGGAAGAAGCGTTAGCAAGGACACCCCGTCCGTCCGAATCAGGGAGCTCATCTAGGTCAGGGAGCTCTGCTTCGTGACATTGCTCTTCTGCCGGGACTAGGGAATCACAAATTAGAAGCCAGTGGCTTTCTCAGCTGTGACATGCGAAACACAGTTCACAATTATGACTGTGACTGAGTATTCGCATCTTTGAAGATGTTGGTAAAGGCAATAAAATTCCTCATTGTGCTAATCTTAGGCGGTGGTGATTCCTAGATAATCCCCAGAATTAAACAGTGCCGGCTCATTTGTTCTCAGGTAAGTCAAACAAATGCGTCTTGGTTCAGCATCTGTAACACTGTGAGCGGTTTTAGTTCACACTTTCCGTTATCAGGTATTTTTTAAAATTATATATATGGTGATTAGTTGTGACAACTGTCTGTGTCATTGAGAAAAGCCAGACTTTGTAGGTGGATACATTTGATTTCTTGGCATACTCAAAGCAGTGTGTTGAGTATCCGTCTCATAATTGTACGGGTGACCTGCAAGTTAGGAGTACAGTTCCCAAGAGTGCCAACTTGGTCTTCTATCTTTGAAAAGTTGATAATAGAGTATCATTAAAATGGGTGAGGCTCACTGATGGCATACTACCTGAACTGGGGTGCTATTTGTTCCCACACAGCACAATTCACCTCCAGATACCGTTCCATAAATTTAACTCCGTAACACACATAATTCCACAGCACATCATGCCACATATTTTCACTACATAGCTCCACACCACAAAATTCCATAAGAACAATTCCAATGCAACCCATCACTATATCGCACTTCCACCAAACCTGTCATCTGTTCAACATCCACCCACAGCCCCTTTCATCTCTCCCTCACAATCCCAGAACCCTCTTATCTCGCAATTTCAGTGCCCCGTCTCATCCCTCCCTCACCCTGCCTGTCTTCTCCCTATACTGCCTACTCACACATGCTACCTTGAGAGAGAGAGAGATGAATGGGAGGTGCACTGGTCCTACTTTCGCCTCCCCCTCCGAGTATCCCTCCCATTCGTCTCTCTCTCTTTCTCTCTCATGCTCTCTCTCCCACCTCTCTCTCTTTCTCTCATGCACTCTTCCTTCCTCCCTCATATTGGTTAACTTCAGGTCTTTGATCACAGTTTCTTTCTCATACCTTTTCAATATTTCCGTCCCTAAAACCCACGCTCTCCTAGTGTTCTTGGTGTGTTTTCTGCATACGCAGGTACACCCTCTTTAAGCATCTGTGGCCTGGTCTCCCCTTCTTTCTCTCTTTATCACACACTCTTTCTGCTCCTCTATCTGCAGTTCATTCACCACTTCGTGTACAAGCTACCTATCTCTCTCTATCTTCCTTTCTATCGATTCTAGGCAACTCTCAAACCTATCTATACGCCATGCCACATAATTCTACTACACAAATACACTACAACTCACACAATTCCACCTCTAACAATTCCACTCCAAACCACATACATCCACTCCAAACCGAAACACATGGGTGAAAGACATTGTCATTTACAATGCCAATAGCTCTATCTCTCGCAAATGCGAGACCGAATGCATTACAAATGCTTGTTCTCATATCTATGAATATTATTTAACTCGGAATATGCAACCTCTGGCTCCCTGGACTCTGACAAAGCAATAGATTGTTTACAACGGCAGTGCCAGAAAGTCTCTTTATTTCGGCAATGCCTACTGGAACACCTACAGAGTGTGTGTAGTTAATGTTTTAATCCAATTAAAAACCCAGCTAGCAGAACAACCGGTCATAAAAATTCTGGATTTAATGTCTCCTCCATACTAAAAGCTGCCTTGATATCAGTGCCAGCTACTTTTAACTGCATAATTACTCTTTATGTTAAACAATACAAAACCTACTCGTCTAATTGTTTCAAGAGACCTGCAGCAGACTGGCATTAAAATGTGAACACCTTCTTCAGCTAATTTGCCTCACCCTTTATGCATGTTCTCCACTTATCTGGTTACATTTAATTGGGATTGAATACTGTTCTTAAACCACACACAGCCAAAAACTTACATTCTCTGATGTACTTTTCAAACTGGTAAACGGCAGCTGGTAGACAGACTTCCATCCCTTCCAGCAAATAGAATTGTTTCTCAAAGACCAGGCTAAAGTCCATCATAAAATGTAATTCCTGGACTACCTAACCTCAGTCATTCCTATGTTGGGAGTGTATTGCAGAGAAACAGCATTAAACTATACATCATGCACAAATGCATTTGGCTTACACATTCTGTAGCCTCCAGTAAGAGGCAGAACTCAACTGATGACACTTATGTGGTATGGTTTATAGGGGCTAAACCAAATAAGGTTGGCAGTGGTGATCCCTTAAAATATCCATAAAAACATACCAAAGTATTCAGATCAGTATTCGGTGCCCCGGAGAGTAATCTCACCATTTGGGAAGGAGCTGTTGCCATTCAGAAAGACTGAGCTACCATGTGGATTAATTACACTACCGTGTCTTCCTTTTAGGGTAGATCAATGACAGGACTTATCAGTTTGTCGTTTAAAGTTAACGATTTTCCTTTGGGAGAAATTTGCAGACCAGCTACATGGACATCTTCAGATACATTTATCCAGTGTTACAGATGCAGAGAATTGATGATGAGTAAAAAAACCTTTGGTTTGGGTTTTTGAGCTCAATTCTTCTTAATTTATCAAATAAAGTATTACATTAATAGGGGTAGCAGGATCTCAGTGTGCAATGGCGTTTCTAAAAGCAGCCTGAGGTGAATACTTCGGTATTCCTCATACATAATAACGAGGGCTTAGGACGTAGATAGAGGTAACGCCCTGTATTACTTACTGGCAATCTTCATTACTCCTAGTCATGGGTTTTCACGTAAGTCATTAAAAGCCGCCCATGTATCCCGTTCTTTTAGTTTTCCCTTATGTGCTTGGGTAAGACCGGATGATGCTATGTAAGCCTTGTCCTTTATGTTGCCCAGGGGAGGAATGGATGGGACTTGACCAGCAACATATCTTGTTTTTTTCCCCTGTCATTAAGATGGATTACCTCATATGTAATTATTTGTATGAGGATGCCAGGACTAAAAGTAATTAAGATTACTGATAAGTAATCTGGGAAATTGTTAGCATTGTATTCATACGACCTTGCAGTGGCATGCCAACTATTAAGGGTAAGGTTTGATAAATTATTGTTTAAGCTCTTCATGAAGTTCATGATGTTGATACAGGTTTCATCGATCACATGTGTGAGCCTGTAGAATAAGTGCATCGAAGTGATTAATTTCAGGGTGGGCTTTATAGATCAGCATTGTTATTTTTGCGATGTTGGTTTTATTTTCTGTATTTATTGCATTTTTCTCTGACTTGGCATACCATAGTGAGAAACGGATCTTGTTAGCTGTGTGAAAAAATAATTTTCATTTATTGGATGGCAACCTTAAATTTTTTTTCTTTTTTTTAAAAAAAAGGCTGCAGCTTGGAAAGTACTTTTTTTTTTGTATGTTGTGTAATACTATTTGAGTACTAGATATTCTGTTATGGCAAATCATTTTGGGAAATGAACCTAACAATTGCACCTTTTTCCACAAAGAAGAACACCTGTCCCAGCAGCCTCCCATATATTGCTCAACCAACAGCTAGTCTGCCCAGAAGGAGATAGTATGGAGGCACAGTGACATCAGCTGCAAATCATCTTTGCACATGGCCAAGTGAAGCATACACATCGAGGGTTTCTTGCTGCACATGGGGAAATTCAATTAGAGGGAACATTGATTATAACTCTTTATGTCCACTCCACGGCACGTGCAAACACCAACTCAACTGTCCCTAAGACCTGGTAACTAGAGTGGGACAACCATCACAATGGCACTTCATCGCTGTTCACAATAGTAGTGGACCTTTGGCATAGTAGCTCCTCGATCACCTGGCAGAAAAAGAGATTGTGGTATTTCTATAGGTGCACTACATGTTGTATATAAAAGACCCCAAGACTATAGTGGACATGCGGTTGGAGATTATATACTGATTCAGGTACATGTCTGGTCTGAGAATAAATCAAGACAAATCAATAATATTTCTACTGGGATCAGGTCAGATAATGGTGGTGGATGAAGATCATGACCTCATAAGACGGAAGTATTAGACCTTGCACTAGGCATGGGCGGAAAATCCGTTCCGCTCGCGGATTTTGCGGATTTTCGGGAAATCCGCAATCCGCGAGATTTGCGAATTTCCCGCAAAATCCGCAAATCCGCGAGCAGCGGATTTTGCTCGCACTGCTCGCACTGTTCGCGTGAGTTCGCGCCCCGCGAATAAGTGCAAAATTGCAGAAATACGATCTTAGCAAAACTGAAAGTAACTACTTACCAGGTTCAAAAGTTCAGGCTCATCATTAGTAGCCATTTCCTGTAGTGCTTCCTGAGGGGCCCCTCCAGAGTTCAGTTGCCAGTTGAAACTATTATGTGACCCTGCTCTGAACCTCAGAATAGTTACACATATGCCACAAAGGTCCTGAATTACAGCTAAGGGAGACAAGCAGGAGCCAGGCTGAAAGTTAAAATCCATTAATCAGCCCCTAATTCATTATTGTCAGTTGGGGCAGGGCAGGTGTTGTAACTAATTTTGCAACAATGAAAGCACTTAGCAAGTGCAAAAGATCACTAATCAGGGCGCACTAAGGAAGCAGGTGCCAGCTAAAAAAATATTCTGTGACACATTAATCAGCCCCAAATTAATTCAGGTCACTTGAGGCAGGGAAGGTGTGCTTTGCTTTGCCGAAAATAATGTACACTGGACAACCAGAGGGTGTGGTGATGAAACAGAGGGTGGCATGGGTGGGCCAGAGGGTGGCATGAGTAGTCCGAGAGTGGCAGTGGTGACAGAGAGTGGCAGTGATGAAGAAGAGTGTCCCAAACAGGCTGGACACGTAGAAACAACAAGTTCGCGAAACTTGCGACCCGACAGGTAAGTTCGCAATTTGCGAAAGTGTACAAAACCCTCGCGAACTGGCAGAAACACGGGCGAACACAAAAAAAAAAAAATCCGCAAATTCGCGGGAATTCGCGGATTTTGCGGATTGCGAATCCGCAAATCCGCAAAATTCGCGAACGCGAGATCCGCAAAATTCGCTCATGCTTACCTTGCACTCATGTAAAATGAATGTGTAAGGATGCAGGTTCTAACCTATGCAAGCCGCTGTTTTTTGCTCATAGACCTTTGAGTTTAGGATCCCTGCTGCGTTCCACTTGAACTTCTGTGAATTAGTCCTGTTTGTGGGTGCGTAGAGAGTGGGCTCTATGTACCCCATGTACTCCTTCTGGTAACTAATGCACCTTGCAAGTAGCTGAAGGTCTGGGTGCTTAGAGAGTGTAGAAAGATCTAGGTAAGGTGACATCCAGAACTGGACAGGAGGTATGCACTTAGCGCTGGAGGAAGTATGATGGAGGAGCCAGCATCTTTATGTGCACAGTGCCTCATGAGAGCAGTGGCAGCTATGCTAAAGACGTTGTGTGGGACGGAGGGGGTTAATTTCAACAACAATCAAAAAGAATAGGTTAAATTTACCAACCCAGCATCCTCAGGAAAAAGGAAGAAATGCCTCCGGAAAAGGAGTGCTACACAAAACATTGGAACTTCTTAAATAAATGCATAATTCTCTGATGTCCAATAAGCACTGGCTACCACAAAATTCTTTGAATGTTTCTGGGGAAACTTGAAGTTGAGGTGAGTCACCACAAGCATTCCAGGATGTAGGGAGAAAACAGTGCACTAATGTACCCGAAGAAGAAATTGGGTAGTCTTGTATACCGTGACATATGGTCCACCAGGGAGGCAGAGGCTAGGACCTTAATGACTCTAGCCGTGGACCAGTCACCCTATTTAGAGAACCCCCCCCTTTCTTCCCCACCTGGCAGCAATGTCTGTTCTATGAAGGGAGCCACCAAGCAATGGTGGGGGAATGGGCACTGGAAACTGAAGACAAATATTATAAACAAATGATCTGCATTTTGAATGGGTAAGGGTCCAGGTTTCTGTCCGGATCAAAAATCATCATTCTCAATCCTTCCAGTGGTCTGAGCCAGTGTTGGGTTTATCAGAGTGGCTTATTGAGTCCTTTGTGATGAGAGCCTTGGATGCCTATGCTTTGAATCATCACCAGATCGAAACCAGATTTGACAGTGCTAGTAGTTTGTTCTTGTATTTGATGTTTCTTACTTCACTGTATGGTAGGGCTTGGGAGAGAATTTTAATCCATCGCGCCAATAAAGACAATGGAGTGCTCGAGACTCTAATGGATGGTAAAAACCCAGAGCTCCAACATTCCTCTCTTTGTAGTTCACAGGCGTTGCTAATGGAGCCCTAGGAGATTTAAAACCGCTGGTGCTCACTGAGGACTTTTTTATTTGTTAGAACATTCGGCCCTCTAGTGGCGGAATGTTCTAATAGCCCACCGTAGCAGGGCTATACCAGCCATTAAAGGGCCTCTGTTTTTTAAAGGCCCTCACCTTCGGCCTTTAACGCTGAGTGGGCATTTATTAGCCAGTATTGCCCGCTACGGCGGGCTATGAGGCTATAATGGAAAGATAATAGGCGAATAAAGCCAAATTAGTTGTCCAAGTGCCACTTTGGCAGTGCAGATGAGATAGTGGTCATTTATAGAGATGACAGCTGATTTCAGGATCAATCAGTTGGCCTAACGGCTAGGGCGCTCGACCTCGGACCTGGGGATCTGGGTTCGAGTCTCTGTAACGACGGCAAAACCTCCTGTGATTCTGGGCAAATCACTTAATCTCCCAGTGCCTAAAATGAACGTGTGTCCTCATGTAACGTAACTGGTGATATGTAAAGTTCTCTGATACCCGATTCGGTTCGGGTCTAGTTTGCGCTATATAAAACTCTGCCAAAAAAAAAAAATCTTTTTCAGTATTATTATTATTTTTTTTTAGATATCTTACTGGAGTTCCCAGTGACAGGCTTTGTTTGTAATCACAGCAATTTATTCTAAATACTCTTGTTACACAACATGAGAATAATGTTAATGATGAAAGAGTAAAATACACCAACAAAGGAACCCAGTTGAATTGTTAGAAGTGAAAAATATTGGGAAATAGAGAATAATGAATTAATATTGCTATTCCCTTATTTAAAAGTTTTCATCCTTAGAGGAGCATGAGCATTGCGGTTTGAAGTTATTTATTACACTGTAATCCGGTAAATTGGATAGAATTCAAAGCATGCATTAAACTCTATCGTAGGCTGCAATCTTAGAAGGAGACACGTGAGCTGACTATCAGTATGCAGGAAAAAGAATAGCTAGTCTTCTGCTCCAGATCCTCTCTCTAGCCTTTGATTTGCCTGTTCTAAACGATGAGACCACCCTCAGAGTAGGATAAGGGGATGAGGAAGGAATCTGGGAAATGGGAAGTCTGACCGCATACTGCCTGTTTGGCAGCAGATAAGTAATGAATGATTCACATTTCAATCTGCTAGATAGATCAGGGTTGCCCCTTTCAAATACATAGATACTAGCATTGGTTATGTCATGAATTCAGTGCTATACTTCTATGTATGTAACTTTCTACAGAAGGTATTTCATTAACTCCCTTTACTAGAAAATCGCCCTTTGACTTACTAATGTTATAGCACAAACATGACCTGGTCATTCATTGGTGTGAATGTCTAATAACAGTTGGCCGCGTGTGTTCTATTCAAGGTTGATGCCTTTGCAGACTGAATGCACCTGTCCTTTGTACAACTATTTTGACTGGATTTGAGGCAGACCTCAGTTAAGCAAGCAGGCTTGTGCAACTGTATTGCAAATAGTTGGTTATGATTGCTGATTGATGGTGTATCTTAGCTAAGGAGTATGTTTCTCGAGCGTTTGCAAAAGTTTAGTAAAGAAGTACATTTTCATGGTATTTATCTATATTACTAATGATAGTTGATTGTTTTATTGCCATGACAATCTTATTTGTAAGCACTCTAAAGATGTCTTGTGGGATGTAGGACTGTACTAAGCAACTAACAAGTAAATGCAAAAAGCAGATGACCCCTTTGAAATCCCACTCTTCTCTGATGAGTTAGTAATAGCAGTTTTGCTGTTGTACCGATTTTCCTTTTTTTTTCCTACTTTGCTCCTTGTCTCTGCTCTCATTTGCAGAGAGCAATGTTATCATGGTCATCAAATATACATTGCCAGAGGCTCACATTTCAGTGGTTAGTGATGTCAATCCAGTGGCACTAGATTTGAGATCACCCCCATTTTTCACCTAGTTCGGTAAAAGAGAGATGGAGTGCAGAGAACTGGCAGACTAGATGGGAAAATGTATATGCTCTGATATGCGGTAAAGTGAAGCGTACAGCGGGAGAAGCGGACTTGAGCATGGGAGGGTATAATTTTGTAAAAAGAATTGAAGAACATGAAGGGTTCTAATGTGTTTTGCCTGTAGAAAACAAATGGGGCAACTTGGAGGGATGGGTACTGCTTTATTTACCCACATCAAGTTTATTGGCTAAAGAGACACCAACTTTCTTTAAAAGGAGTTTAACACATTTATGGCTATGGATAAGTCACGTAAAACATGATTTTTTTCCGGCATATGCTTGTCTTTATTTAACATAAGATATACATGGTTTTAGCATGAATAGTTAAGAACTAAAAGTAGTCTAGTATTCCTTGTTCTTCAGTGTGTTGGCAGAGAGACCATATGAATTTTCAGACTACTTTTACCACAAATGCAGTCTACACTCCAGTTTTATTAAAGATCTTCTTTCTTACCATCATTTGTTCAGAATTGTATCATTTTTGCAGTTAATAGTTACTTAATTATCAAAGGGGGCCAGAATCCTGATTAGTCCATCAGATCACCTCTTTTTATTCTGCGGCGAGCTACACAAGTACATTAAAACCATTTGGTAGTTTCTAAGGCAGGCAACACATTAAGAATGCAAGATATTCAGAAACTCTCAAAAGCCCACACAAACACAGACAAAAGTACTGGCCCCACAGACACTCATGCATCCATGTATAAAAATAACAAAAGATCTGACAGACTTGATCATCCTTGTATATGTCATGTATGATACCTTCCACCAGTCCTGAATTCTTTTGGCTAGGAGTATTTTACAGAAAGCAAAGTTCCTTTAAATAAAAGCCGGAACTGGCATGGCACACTAATTGATTTTTATTTGATCATTTAATAATAAATTATTTTACTTCTCCTTTTTTACAGGAATTAAATGTATTTTGGCATTTGAAACAAAATAGATGATAAATTAGTTTCTTCCATTATTGTCAGTGCTGTACCATCAAAAAGTTCCACGGGCCTGTGTGTTTTTGAAGAGAATAGTTGCCATGCAATACATCTTTGTAATGCGACTTGAGGAGAACTGGTTGCGAGCAGATAGGGCAGTGCCTAAAACTAAAATACACGCAGCTTATTGTTACAAATGCCTTTCTTGAATGGGTTCAGTTAAGTGAAAACAGGATTTTAAAAATTATTTTTATTTGATGCATGAATACAATGTTGCGAGTAGCACTTTCATTTTCAATAATTTACAAATAGATCGATGTAAGCGAAAAATCCTACAGATAATAGTTCACAAATTCAAAGTAGCAGGTGCCGTTAAAACCAATATACTTTTTGTAAAAGAAGAAAAATTATATTGTGTCCATAACATCTCTGTAACATTTACTCATGCAGAATTTTATGAAAGAACAATATGGATTAGATTGGAGGGATTTATACAAGTATTTGCAAACACGTCATTTCCTTAGCAAGAAATGTGGCAGCCCACTAGGTTTCATTAACAATCCTATTATAGATAATCTGAGGCAGAATTATCCATCCATAGGAACTGTGTATATCTCCCTTAACTCTTTAATGCTGGGTGACTTGGGAATGCGGGCTAGTAAGTGGAAAGAGGAAATTGATAGTTCAGAAGACCTATTTTTTCACTCAACTGAGCTAGCACAAACGTTTTTAATACCGGCACAGCTCCAGGCGCAGTATTATAAAACCTGCTTCTCGCTCTGTTATACCCTGGACCTTATGCCCCCGATGTTCTCTGTATCAGGTGGCTCTTAATCACGTTTGTGTCTTGCACAACATCTTAAAATTGGAGATCACATTTTTTTTCAAAGAGATGCAAGGGAGGGATATAAGTCTTTTATCAGCCCTGATCTACCTAGGGGTAGATCAGGAGCTCCAAGGGAAGCCAGGAGAACCTGGCTAGATCCAACCCCCCGGCTATTATCAATGGTTAACACGATTAGTGGCGAACTACAATTTTGAAAAAGCCATTTATGAAAAAAGAGGGCTACGTTCCCGCTTGAAAGTTTGGGAACTATTGACCAGATGGCTCGAGAGAAGTGTATCGGTTTAAGTCATTTTCGGTGAGGTACTCTTTAGCACTCGCGACAAAAATGCATCTAAACATATGGCCAACCCCGGGGTGGTTGGGGAGGGAGTGGGGCTCAAAAAATGCAGGATTTTTTTCTAACAAAACCCTACTGAAACATCAGCTGCAACATTAGCAGCACCTAAACTCTGTTCTTGAAACAGAATGCTTGTGTACCTCTGTCACTCGATTGAAAAGATTGCAGTTTCACTAGCCGCAGTTACTGCAATTTATCTGGTACCTCGAAAAAGGCTTAAAAAGGAAGAAAGCTATTAACAGCATTCACAAAACCAAGAAAGGAGTGGAGGGTAAGCAAGAGTGGAAGAAAACAAACTCAGTGACTGTAAACTGGATGTTTCATGTTGGAATATTATTTGATACGATCTTATACACCCGGGATGCTTTCATTTGTGTTTTTTAAAATATCATAGAAATTATTGGTTTAGATGAAAATGAGACAAACCTATTGCATGAATAAATGGCAAAATAACATGTCTTACGGTATATTCTAAATGAACTTATCCTCTAATCCATTGGGAGCACTTCATGAATGTTTTCCAAAGAAACAGAGCAACTGGCATCTATGTATTATGTCACCCTAAGAATCACATGGCTAAGGAAGATTGTGTAGTACTACAGGCTGATTTAGCTGGATTAGTGAAAACATGCAGTAAACTTGTTGGGTTTCTATTATTTCTCTAGTGGACTTTCATTTAATAATGGAAGAATTACAACTATATACTTGGTCAACGGGATGAGTGTAGTCTTTGGATTTATGAATGTCAGCACAGTTACAGGAACAAAAGGCATTAATGGTAGCTCAGATGAAAAAAAAAGATAGTATTACAAAAGGATTGGTAGGATAGGTGGGCAGATGAACATACAACCCTAATCTCAAAAGAAATGTTTGAATATGCTGCAAAATTATAGTTGTTTAAAAAAATATATATATATATTGTTTTTATCTTTTTGTTTTAATGTATTTGTTTTGATAACCATACAAATGAATACATGAAATAATAATAATAATAATAATAATAATATAATTCTTTAATTCTTTATTCGGTTAATCACGGAGAAAACCATAAAAGAAACAATCGGCATGAAAAGATCATACATACATAAGTTAAAAAAGCCATTTCATGGGAGCGTTTATGCAATAAGAAAAAAAAAAGAAAAAAAAAGGGAGCAAATGTCATTTTGTTTAAAAAGAAGAGGAGTTTTTGCCTCAAAGGATCATCCTCAAATCATTAAATCATTATATATTTTTTCTTTTTTTCCCTAATGGAGTTTGCTAGAGGTTTTTTCTGTGATTCATAATGCATTTTAAAAAGTTTAAGACCAGGTAACAGACTTCTTCGGACTCTAAAGTTTGCAGTCTTAGGAAGGCCGGTCGACATTGTCTGAGGCCCCATCGCCTGCATAGCGGGAGTATCCAATATTTTCTGTGAGGATGATAAAATTTACAGAAGAAGATGACATGGATATTGGATTGAGTTGATTTCGCGTCGCAAGGACAAAGAGGCAGGTTTGGGTCCCAGGCCTTGTTTAGGGGAAAGGCGACCAGTCTAAAAAAAAAAAGGTTCAGTCTGAGCCTGGTGAGCAGCATCCTCTCGTATGTTTTAGTATCAAGAGTGAGATACGGTTGGATGCCAAACGTTTGCTGTACTGTGTTCGCGTGAACCACTGAAGGTTTTGCTGAGTCGATTGACAATCTTAGTGTTTCCAGATGCCGTAATGCAAGTTCCTTGAGTTCCTTTTTTGGGAGATCAACTAGCGATTCTGGATGGAGGTAATATTTTTCGAGGCCAAGGTCAGTGAAAAAGTTTCTTATGTAGCGAAGCCATTTTATTCTGAGGGCGTGGTCAAGTGACATTGTGTCGGCCACTATCGATTGTGATAACATGTTAGCGTTCGAGGTCCATATACGCCTCCACAAAAGCAGTGGCTGGATTTTAAGGAGATCCTGCAAATAAGGAATTCCCAGTTCCATGTGGGAGGCGTAGTTTGATGAGCCTTTTGGGGTGACAAGGAGGAATCTTATAAATCGGTTTTCGATTATTTGGAGGGCTCCAACGTCTGTGTGGCCCCAGACCCCTGCTCCATAAAGAGCAATCGCCTGACACTTGGCATTGTAGATTCTTAGCAGTTCTACTGGACGCCTCCTTCCCAGTTTCCGAGGAAAGGTCTGCAGGGCTGCTATTGAGCGCTTAAAAATGTGACATCTCGCTTCTACTGCTGGTTTCCATGTTAGGTTATCGTCAATCAAAATCCCGAGGTATGGATATTGTGTGGCGATCTCCAGTGGTTGGCTATCAAGAAAGATGTTTTTTTTGCCTTTCTTCGCCCCCCCGTGATCATGACGAAAGTTTTTTTTACTTTGACCTTTAGATCCAGGGAGTTCATGAAGGTGGTATATCTATTTAGTGAGTGCTGGAGTTCACGCGGGGTTCGGGCCAGGATGACAGCGTCATCCGCGTAGAGGAGCGCTGGAATCGGTCTCTGTTTCATTTTTGGGAGGTCCTGGGCCCCCCTCAGCATCGCCTCCTCCAAGCCGTTTGTGTAGAGCGAGAAGAGGAAGGGGGCCAGGACGCAGCCCTGCCTAACTCCTCTCTCCACCCCAAATGATGCTGTCAACTCACCATTCTTTCCGAACCGGACTCTGGCCGAGGCCCCGGAATACAGCTCTCTGAGAAGGTCTAGCAATGAGGGGTCCACGTTCATCTCTCTTAGGACTGTCCATAGTTTAGAGTGTGCAACGCAGTCGAAAGCGGCAGACAGGTCTACATAGACCATGTATACCGTCGATTTCTTTGCGTGCATGTATTTGGCCATAATAAGGCTGAGATTAAGTGCCTGCTCAACTGTCCCAAGGCCTTCTCTAAAGCCGAATTGTAGGTCCGAGATGATGGCCTTTTCCTCGCTCCACAGTTGCAGTCTCTCCAGAATGACCCTCCCCACCACTTTGCCGAGGGAGTCCAAAAGGGATATGGGACGATAGCATTTTGGGTCCTGTCGGTCCCCTTTCTTGAAGATGGGGACCATGATTGATCTAGTCCAGGAGTCCAGAATGCCCTCACTGACTGCTGCTGTACATACTCTCGTTAAGATAGGTGCCCAAAGCTCCTGGTTGCATTTGAAAAGGTCCACAGGCACGCCATCCGGACCCGGGGCTTTTCCTGTTTTGCTTTTATCCAAAGCCGCCAGGATTTCAGAGATGTCAAAAGATATTGAAATTTGGTATTGTACTTCATTGTGGTGGTGAGGTAGATGGTCTGTGATTCCTTGGTCTTTGAATGAAATAACTAAAGTAACACATTTACTGTAAGATTACAATACAGATATTATCAGAATCATCTTGACCAAACATAAAATCATTTCAGCAATATTTATAAAATGTCAGATTTATCAGAAAATACATTTTGCATCTCTGAACAGTGTAAGCTCTGTCATCTTCGTTATCTGCCCTATCAATTTTGAGCTCGACTCTTAAAAAATGCCACATTGTAAAAAACAATTGGTTTGATTGACTCAAATTAATCACCACTTGGATAATAGATTGTATTTATTGGAATCCCTTAAAAATTTCCAATAATTTCAGGAGCATTAGGTTTTTAATAATTTTCTTACATGCTGTTTTGCTATATTCATGCCATATCTTAGTAGCTCATGTATTATATGCCCAGACTCCCAGCTCCCCTCCCATTTTTCTCATAAATAGATCTATCCATCTTTTTGGTTTGTGTAGGTATAAAACCACTAGTAGGCAAATAATTAAACATTTAACTCCTTCCAGTTATGTTAATGATTTGCCATGCTGTTTTATTTCCAGACCCAAATCCCATCTCTAGTCTTATGGCTTGTAAATGCCCCACTTCCAAATAGGACTCTTGAACTTATCCACTTCTGCTAATTTCAAATCCTTGATGCCTCATAAACCGAGATTAGAACAATTTTACGGAAAAGCCATCTTCCATATCTGTAGTCGCAACTGTTAAGAGTCCGTTAAACCACATTGGGCCTCGACTGTCCTTTTTGCTCTTAATTTTACAGCCTGTAGGTGGGTTCTCCAATAAAGTAATTTGTTAAAAATGATGCCCAGATAACTCCATGTGCAGACATTTTCAGGTCCAGATCTGCCAAATACAGGTTAAACACAAAAAGTGTCCAGTTGCACCCTTTATTAACTCGTTTAATAACCAAAATTTTCGTTGTGAATTTTCTTCAGCTGTCAACATAGACAGAGTTATCAGCGTAACATGTTTGAAAGCAGCACAAAGCAGTTTCTATTTTATATGTTTTCGGGTTGCCAAAGTATTTGTCATTTGAACAAATCAAAAGGGAGAGAGAAATGCTCACAGTGTCTTTTGTGCTCCCATAGTTAACACCTTGCAGTTATAAGTGGTTGAATGTGGCTCTCTAAATCCTGCATGAGCACGTAGTGATAAATCCATTTTATTGACCAGTCAAGCAAATTCGGATGAAGGGCTTTGCTAATGCCTTAACCCAGAGTGCTTAGCATTCCCAATAAAGTGGTATTTACATGGGGCATGCTTTTTCTTTTTACTAAATAATAGGACAGCCAATGTCCCTCTCTAGATAAGGGTCTTTTCCTTTCTCTTTGCAGGCCTACCCATCCGTTCCAATGCTCCCGTCCACATTTGGCATGAATGCTGGACCAGCTTCTGGACCTGATGATCAAGATGTTTATATAGATATAATTATTTTTTTCAGAATCCTCTAGAATTCTTTCTCTCCCTTCCTTTAACAACATTAATTGGCTTTGTCCACAGGAATACTACGTGCATGCATTTGATTAAGAGACGATTCCCTAGAGTTAATTGCAATTGGTTTTATAGCGGTATCTGTTTATATATTTTACTACAAATCTTCTTTCGATTTGCTAAAGCATCACCTTCAAATCAAATATTTATATCTGCTTCACAGTGGCTTTCTGAAGAGTTAGTTTCATGTCTTTTTTCGTTTTTGTGAAAAAGGCTGGTTTGTCCTTGGATAAAAGATGCAACGTGTAATGATGAATCTTAGGTCATATTTACAATGGATATCTACAGGTCGTTATTGACGTTAGTTCTTTAGGGTTGCCAGTTTTAACCCTTTGATGCCATATCCGATCCTATGCTTCCACTGTGACTCCGCTGCCCCTGAAGGGGGTTACGCTTTCTTTTTTCCGTCCGCAACACATATATTCGCTCGAAAAATGTACAAGTTAGTTCATCTGCTTCTGACAGCAGAGCTCTAGAGACACAGATAGGCCTTTACTGTCACGCTCGTCTGTTTGCAGTCATGCACTTACGTAAAGTTAATGGGAAGACGGGAAAAAGAAACGCCCAGATACAGTCTGTGTTGGCGCAGTGCAGGTAATGAGATGGTGATACGGCTCCTGACGTGAAGGGGTGGCTTTAAATCAGACCTTCACCTTGTTCTGTTGGAAACTGAAGGTTTGCCACGGAAGGCAGTTGAAAGTTGCCAAAAACATAGTAAAATTAAAGGAATCTTCACCAAGGGCAAGCGTGAAGAATAAAACAAGGCACCAATGTAAGAGGGGAAAAGCACAAGATGATAAAAACCCTCTGGCAAGAAACGAAACAATGCAGTCAGAAGAAAACAATATGAGTTAAAAGCATAGAAAGAAAATGAGGCAGAAAAGGAGCAAGTTACAGAATACAGAGTAGAAACAGTGGTAGGCCATTGCTAGGGGAGTAAAACGCCAATGATGACATGCTCAGAATGGCGCGACTCTTCCTCATGCTGTGTGCTCACATATGAGGGATTATTAAAGCCAGCTCTGCTGTTCTTGACTCGGGCATTGCTGACTACTATATTGGATTAGGCTAATTTAGTACATAGTTTACATTGTTTATTTGGTGGCAGCCTCCCCCCCCCCCCCCTCCTTCGCTATTTCAAACATACAGTTTAGGAGCAAGAAGCAAAAGGGTTGGAGGCACAACACATCTGCTTCATAAAGTGAGAAGGTGGTTCGTTTTTATTTAAAATATAGAGGGCATGAGCATGTTCTGGTGTGATGGAGATATACTTTATGGAGCATTCTTGCATATTACCTGATTAACTTGATACTACTCAAGGTACCTGACCAAAACAGATGCCGGACCTAATACTGGCCAAGATGGCACAAGCTTACGCCACATAGTGTGGTCATGCCTTGCAATAGATGCATATTCAAGAAATGAGGTGATTGTCACAAGAGATGTGTTGGGACCTATTATCCACGATGTGCCTAAACAATGTATTTGAGGTCTATATTCATTTCCCATAAGGAAAAGATCCACCACAGATGTTTGGGGCATTATTTATTTTACTGGCCCTCCAAAGAATAGCAATACACTGGTTGCAGCACAAAGCTGCTGAGTTATGCATGTGGAGCAGTGGTATGTTTGAATGGGCAGTAGTAGAGGATTATTAACCACTCCCCTGCTGGTGACGGAACCGTTCCGTCACCAGCTGCGGTCGCGCTGTGTTGATGACGGAGCGGTTCCATCACGGCCCGCTCGGCACGCCTGCGCGGTGCAGATTTCGCGCCTGCGCTGAGCATTCCATTGAGCGGGCGGGCCATGACGGAACCGCTCCGTCATGAGCACAGCGCGACCGCGGCTGGTGACTGAGCGGTTCCGTCACCAGCATGGGTGGCCGCGCGCCCCCCCCCCGCCCCCTTAGCCCTGCGGAGGAATAGCCGCCGCAGCGAAGGGGTTAATGGGCAGACACCTCATACATTCCTTTATCTTCTATCTGGCCTTTACGAGGTATGGAAGACGCCCTTCAGTAGCCTCTTTCTGCAACAGAATGATTTAGATGTGTTGAGAGCAGGTGTCTGCAGAAAGGTCTCCAAGACTGGAAGAAATCCAACATTTTGGTTTGCTTGTATAGGAGGAAAAAGCCCTAAGGCAGAAAATGCCTTCAGGCATAGGAAACAGGAGGTAACATCCTACTTAGAATGTCTGAGGCGCTAAAGGGTAAACATGATGTCAAGATGATGGAAAAAAGGCTTATAAAAGACAGACACAAAACAGTACTGACAATTTACAGACATGACTAAAAGGTACCCTATAGACTGTAGTACTATTAAACAGGAAAAAGGGACAAAAGTTGCTGAAAAGAATGATGAACCTGTTAAAAAAAATATATAGGATTTTGACTTGAAATGCAGGGAACTGAAGTTCTTATCGCCTTTCATGCTGTCTGTAGAAACAGGAACTGTGACAACCATCTTGGATTGGGCTTCACTGTCAAGATTCCGGTCAGCAGCCATTATGAAACTGAATTAAAAGACATTTCAAAGTTCTGGCATGAAGTAGAAGGGAGCATTCCAAGACAGATTCTCCAGAACTGAATCATTCTTCGTCCATGATCGTCACCCTGCCAACCCCTGAAAGAGACAGCATGGCGAAGGCACCCCTGGGAAACTGAAAACACCAATGAGCTCGAGAGGTGTCAATATGCAGCAGACCGAATACCGCCCAGTATACACCAGAGTGGAAGAAACTGGTGGGTGCTTTCCTCACAAATACTGGTACAACTGCAGTATTGCTTTTGTAGCGCAGAGCCATGTATAGTCGCACATATGGTTACAATCTTCAATGCACCCCCGAGCACTGCGGGCGCAGTCTACCAAAAAGCTGACTATGTGAAATTGTTGAAGCAAATGACGAGGCCTGATTTGTGCCAACTTGACACCCTCACGCTGTGAACGTAGACTGGCGAAGTTTATTATGAGGATAAAGATATAATATGTGTAAACTATACAACTGCTGTTATATATGCTGAATTAAGCAATTATGCTAGTGCTTGGACGCTTTCCCCTTCTGTGCTGCTGATGTGATGAAAGTATGATAAGATTGCTTTTGTTGTAAAGTTCAGAAAGGAAAATATTTAACAAAATGAAGCATTCTTGGAAAGGGGTTACAGAGTTCACTATGGAAGGCCAACGTGCATTTGTTAAGCTGGTACATTATATGTTTAAGTACTAGCTGGTGGGCCCTGTATAAGATATAGATTCAAATCTCGGCAAGGCCAACTGCAAGTTGTATCCTTATAAGTTCAATAAATTAGTCACCATCAAGTGGGGTCAGTCCGCTATTAACAGGGCTGCAGAGCATGCTGGCAAGCGCTATCAACAAAAGCAGTTATTTAATTGTCGAACGTCTGAACGAGCAATGTTGTACATGGAGGAGTAAAAAATGTGAGTAATTTGCACTGAGGTGCTTTTCACAATTTAAGGGAGTGACATTGATCATTACCATAGCGTCGGTGGTAGGTCATAGCGCTGTTGGCGTCTGTCGGATTACACATGCGTGGGATGGTAGCACTTTGGTTCATAGCCCTCCATGGTAGTATATACAAAACTGTGACTAGCCTCTGGCCTAGATCTTACTCCTTGAACAATGGCTACAATCAGGTCGAGCTGGAAATGAACTGGTCAGCAACAGTCTCCCACACGCACGAGTTGTCGCAATGCGCTCCCGGTTTGTTTGTATTGTGGTAATCACCTTTCAGGCCATGACCCATATTTCCCAGGTCATGTGTCCCATTTTGTAATATTTTAAGCAAAATGGGAAAAATTTAAGTGTACAAGACAAATCCACCAAAAAAAGAATGTTTTGAAGAATGTTTTATTTCTATAAAAGATAGAAGCAGAGATGAGTCTATTTGCCTGTACACGAAAGAGAAGTCGTCTAGAGCTGTGTTTTCCAGTAACACGTCTCCTCCTGGTGCTGACACATTTTGGGAGCTAGCTTAACACTGTAGTTCTATTTTGTAGTGCTCTTCACAGTCTGCCCTTTTAGAAAATAGGTGCACTGATATGCGTACTTTTAATGTCTTCGTTATTAACTGTAGGGAGGGGCAATCAAAACGCAGCATTTTGATGGTGTACCGCCTTTAATCTGTAGTGACTGGAATAGGTCTTCTGCTGCAACATTTCATTGTTTGTCTTTGTTTCTGTTAGATTTAGATCATTCTATCCACAGTTAGTGGAATGTTTCAGTCGCATTATACACTTTGGACTTGGAGGAATGCTAGTGGTTAATAGCCCTTGAACCCGCTATAGGCCTAATACTCCAAAAGAGGGCCTTTAGTGACTGGTATAACCCCTATCTGCAGGTCATATTGCTATATTACGAACCATCCTTTTGAAGCAAGCCTAAAGAACAAGGATGGATCTGTGTGATAGAAACGTAGCATCATTTTACTCCCTGGAACCAAGCTGTACCCGGCTGATGAGCCCATAAGTAGGGCGAAACTAGTCCTGGGTTGCTTGTGTTCCAGTTCAGGGAGGACCTGGCTTGGCAGTTTGAGCTGGACTGTTCCAATGCAGCGCAGGCTCAAGAATGGCTTGCATATGGCTGGGTCCAAACTGGGGTGGCATGGTGAGCAAAAGGAGGATGGGTTGGGATTCTACCCCAAGCGACTGCTAGTGGTTAAAAAAATTGCAAGCATTCCTTCCATCACCTTTTGTGTGCTTTGCATAATTTTACCACGGACGTAGAGGTGCGATGGACCTAGTTGCTGTTTCCCAATGTTAAGTGAATTAGATAAAAGGGCAATTGTGTATAGTAGGAGTATGCATAATTTGCTTTTGCATAATTACTTAAAATGTCATGAAATTATGCGTAATTGTGTGTAATACAAAACCGGCATTTGTCTGTATTTTTGCGTAAAATGCATCCTTTTGTCCTGTCTCTATGTGAAAACACATTCATGCAAAAAAAAATAGCAAAAATTTCAGAAAATCACATTGGCAGCTGCTTGCATAATGGACTTTTGTACTGTTCCTATGTGCTCAGATGTGATGTGGCATAGTAGCATTATTTCAGGAATTTTGCATAACAAGTGCACTGCCAGATCACGACAGTATAACAAAAACTTCACACCGGGGCCTAGTGTTTGCAGCTAATGGTTTTCTCTCCAGCTTGGCTGTATAGAGTAAAATGCCACTAAAGGAAAAGATCTACCAACAAGCGAACAAATGCACAGACCTGGTCTTGAAAAAGGTTGTTTTCTGTGTCATTTCTGTCATGGTTGGTGTTTTAAATATGTAAGGGCGATGGAACGCAGAAGCCATACTTTTTATCATTTAGCAGTGGTTTATAGCTTCCACAGACCTGTCCTAATAATGAAGCTATGAAGGCTATGACAAGAATGGCGATATTAAATTTCTCTAGACTAACAGTAATTTTTTCCATTCTGATGTCAAGAATGTTGAGCATCTGGATTCTGCAAAGGCGAGCGCATGGTTCACTACGGGGCTGCTTTCATCAGTTGCTTTGCCATTTATTTTACTCCAAGGAGCCGGCGGTTTTGTACAGCGTATAATATCGCCTCAGAAGCAGATTTCTAGGACTGGAAAAAGCCTACTTGAAGTTTATATGGTTTCTTTTAGAGGTTGCCACTTTTTCAGGTTTGCTAAATTTGACTATTCATAATACAGTGATCGAGAACAGATTATTATTTTTGACGTGAGTTATACTGTTATCATTGGGGTATGATTGAATTGTATGAAAATAGCCATTTAACAGTTCGTTTGATGTGTCAGGCTTGGAAACTGTACGTAGAAGATGCAAATGTTTTCATTCAAATTCAGGCCAATATTGTGGTCTCCGTTTTGCATGAAGGTATTAATGCCTCATAGAATTATCCCTGCTCAAAAATGGAAGTGGGTGCTGATAATGTGCTGTAAGCTTTGTAAGCAGGGACGTGTTTTCAGGTGGGGGGGGGGGGGGGGGGGCGTGGAGTGGCATACCCCTCGAATATTTTAGGCAGGCGGGTACCATGCCACATGCTCGTGTTGACTCAGACTGACTGTTCTCTTAGCTGTAATAAAGAACTATGTTGTGGCAAGGCCCAGGACAGGATGCTCAGGTGATCTGTAATATATACTGTGCACGGCCTCGTACCTGCCACAGTGACCCAACAAAATTCATTACAGGCAGCAGTGATCGGGGTCGCGCACAAGACTTTTGGGCATGATGGAGCTAAGTGTTTTTTCACCCGTAGCACAATACCATTCATCCATGGTTGAGGCTGCTGAGCATGCATGATGCAGTGGAGTCTGGGGTCAGAAAGGAGACTCTTGTACGAGTCGTGTCGAAGGCGGAGAGACCAAGGCCTCCTGGTCCGTCATGTGTGTGCACGTTAGAGAGTGTGTGTTTACGTTTGCAAGTGTGCCCATAACTATGTGCGCAGCGGAGTGTGTCTGCACAAATCTTTGTTTGATCTCCTAGTTACTGGTTCAAATCCTGATGGAGCTACACAGCCTTTCATGTTTCTGGGAACGCTATGGGAGTACCATTGAGCTGGGTAAACATAAACACATTACTCGGAGCCAAGATATCCTGAAGTGTCAGCATGCACATTCACAAATATCTACGTTATGTTATGAAGACATGTCAGTGTCTGTATGTATCACATTGACTGGAGCAGCACCCACTAGTTCACAGGTGAGTGCACTGGCAAAAGTATTTGTATGTCAGTCACAAATAACTAAATGAATGGCTTCCCCAGTTAGGGTGGCAGCTTCTGGAAGAGGAGGCAATGTTCCAGTGGATCACTGCCAGCTCTCTATTAAGTTCTTCAAAATGTAAAGCAGTCTTGTTTCCTTTATGGAAATCTGGCTGCTTAAAAAATAAAAAGGTTTTCAGTTTTGAAATGCATTAACAGGGATAGGGAGTCTGTTGTCCCTAGTAGGTCACCATGCATTAGGTGAGAGGAGTTGGCCTAACGGCTAGGGCGGTCGACCTCAAATCTGAGGGAACCGGGTTTGAGTCACAGCAAGGGCGCACAACCTCCCGTGATTCTATGCAAATCATTTAATTTCCCCGTGCCTAACAAAAATGAATGTGTCCTCATCTAACGTAACTGGTGCTCGTGTAAAGCGCTCATGTCCCCAGATATATAAAACTGCATACAAAAAATTGTGATTGTAGCAAATTATTGGGGTTTGCAGATTGGGCCAAACCAAAAACACAGCCCTTGATATTTGGCACAGAAAATATACATCTCTCTCGGGCATCACCCTCAAGCCAAAGTCTTTAATAGGGCGAGGTCAAGCTCCGGTAGCAGGTCAGAGCCTGCGCCCAGGTGTGATACTGTATTTAAACCCCTGTGTCACAGGACATACAAATAAAGAAATTCATAAAAAATAAATATATAGGAAGTGCCTCACGTAAGCAAATCCCATTAACTGGTTGGCTGTTACCAACTTGTTCGCTTTATCATTATCAACCATTTTCAAAGTCTGAAGCTAATGGTGCTTCCCTGTGTGATTTATTTTTAAACCAAAAAACATCATCCTCCTGTATGTCCATGTTAAGGAATAAATGACAATGCTGTCTTCCTTACATGAACACAAAAAATGTGTCCAGTACACCATATTACTCGCATCTTTATTCTATACCTATGCTCATGATTAAAATCAAAATTGCATGTTTAGACCATTTTGTTGTCAACGCCCGTGTAATACAAAATTAATTTAATAAGCAATTTTAAATCAACTGCATGTAATTTTCTGTCACAACTTTATTAATCTCCTTTTAATTCTTTTTCTGAAACGTTTTTATCAGCCAGCACATAACTCATTGTAAATGCTGACAATATTTTGGCAAAATTTAGAATGTTGTCATTTTGATATCATGATGAGTTCAAGAAAGAATTAATTGTGCTGAGGGTTTTCCTGTCCTTTTTATGCCATACAAAATTTCAAACGCCCTAAAGTTTAAAGAGTAGACAGTATTGGCACAGGTGTTCGATATAATGTACAATTAATATACTTCGTGATAGATTTTATATTGGTAAAAAACAAATTTGAACGTACTGACTTCAATTAAAAGCAGTGTAGGCTGTGTGCTGACTGGCATTTGATCTAGTCACATAACCAATGTAGCATACCAAATTAGCACGCACAATCATTTAATAAAGATTATGTAATATCTGATTTGTTTGCGGGCTTTTTGTATATTGCTTTAGCACATGATACAGTGAATTGATCAAATTTTGGAACAAATTGAAAAGCCCAGGAAGCAAAACAAATTTGCTAGATGTAGTAAAATGAGTATTATGGCTACTCTCCTGATAAAACATTCGATTGTTTTATTTTCATATGCAACCACAATTTTTATATCCACATGATTTTTATTTATTTTTATGACCACAAATTCAGTTTCTGTGCTGTTTCTTAAACAAAAAAATCAGTATCATACTATTTTTTCCTAGCTATTAATGCTTTTAAAATTGCCTTAGCAATGTGCCTAGGAAATATCACGTGGGTTACTCGTGCTTTAAAGGTCATATTCAGTTTGTTGAAGCTAGACTTTTCTGAATTGATTGGGCTGCTAGGCAATAGACTAGGACATTTCAATGCATAGGCCCTTTCTGGTATGACACCATATTTCAAGGGGCCATCCCGTGATTGTATGAAAGGGCTCCAAAGGCAAGCACACATCATGAAGTAAAGACTTCTCCGAGAATACAGATTGTTGCTGGTGATTCTAAGTTTGGCACAGAGAACTGCATTGTTGTCTTAATACTAGATGTCAATTCAGTTCAATTCTTATTTATTAGATCTCGCTGAAGCAGATCATAAAAGATACAAACATACATATAATGATATAAATCATGCAATTATAAACGTGTATTAAAAACATCCACAATAAAAAAAAGAAAGGGGTTGTATATTAATTTACAATTTCTAAAGTGACGTGCATACTGCTTCAATCCGAAAGCAACAAATCTGCTGAAACAATATAATAGTTAAGATACAGAATGTGATGAACCCAATTTCCACTTTACAGTATATAACCCACTGCACTTCAAAAAGAACAGGATATAACATTATTTCGTTTAATATGTCATTTATAGCCCCTTAAATAATTTAATTTTTCCAGCTGATAAATTGGCTTTGTGGAAATTTGCATGTGCAGATTAGGGAACGGTTGAGAGCGAGTGAGAGAGAGAGAAATGAATATTGCAGTGAAGTCAGAAGCAATACATTCATTAATTTATACATATATGGGAAACTGTAACTTTAAAAAAAGAGTGCATATATTTTACGCAATAGATATAAAGAAACAACTTGTTTTAACATGACAGTTATCACCTATTCATTTAGAAGGATCAACCTACTGTATGTTTACATAATCAAACTCAATATACACGGCATATAAAGAAAAAATAAGAAGAAGGAGGACACTACTTCAGAACTGTGATAGATCAATTGATCATAAAGGAAGTGCGTGAGGGAGCGCGACCGCTCTAGACTGCAAATTAACCTTGGGCCAGAGAGGATGAAGAAAAAAAATAATAGTCCGTATTTAACCGCATCGCTGCTGCGGTTATTTTTGCGCTGTGCGGCTGTTTTCAAATAACCGCGTTACATGACGAGCTCAGCTCGTCATCCGCACACGTCACCCGTGGCTGATGACGAGCTCAGCTCGTCATCAGCATTGAAGGGGTTAAGCGGTTCCTGTGTCTGGCTGTCTAAAGTATGTCTAAAACATATCTCTACACTTGAGTTTTCTACACGCTGCTGAAGACAAGACAGCCGAGTGGACATGCCCCGCTAAACCTCAGGAATACTTCGGGCTCCCACCCTTAGCGTCCATTATTGCTTTTATAGAGTTAACGTTCATGGCCACTGAGGTGCATTTGTTTACCATAACCTCAGAGCTTAGGTGCTATTTGGTTTGGACCCGGGTTATTTAAGAAACATAATCCTCTGTTTCTTTGAGATACGTAATTCCCAATATAAATAATGTGCGTCATCAGTAGAGCTTTGTACAGCCAGCGGCCCGTCCCACCCATTGTGCACTATTTTCCTTCCTAACATAATGCGCGAGCAGTGAAGCGCTCACTGTAAACCCACGAGAGGCTTCTCGGCGCTGAGGGGTAGAGGGGCTGTCAGACGGGCCGCGCGCCTTCGGCTCCCACCTCCTGGGCAGGCTGCATTCCAGGGCAGAGGGGGGCAGCGGACTGGTGCCAGGACCCGAGGGAGAGGAGGCTCTCACGGGCCGAGTCAGCAGAGCATGGCCTCCTCACAGGGCATCTCGCGGCTGCCTCTACCACACAGAACATTCCAGCATCCTCCGGTGCCCTCGTGCAGGCGAGGGGGGGACCCCAGCAGGCTAAACGGCGCTGTCCATCAAATGTGCAACGGGGTACTCGAGGAAAGCGGCTCCGCAGGCTGGTGTGTTGACTCCACGTTATTAATACATAATGTTTTTTTTTTAGCATGCAATCAGTTTAAAAACAAGGATTGTAACCTGGCCCAGCAACCGGACGTTCGGCAGCGTGAAGCCGATCGTGGGGCAGGACTTCCGCCTTCTGCGTGAAGCCCGCATCCACCGAGTGCTACAGAGCAGCATTGGTGACGCGGGGCTCCCATGCCTGAGGGAGAGCCCCGCGGTGGCTGCCGAAGTCAGGAATGGTGGCGATGCGGTGAGTGGGGCTTAGTTGTAAGGGGACGGGAGGGTGTGTGTCTGTGTGTGTGTGCAGGGGGGTAGGGGGCGGCGTGTGTATGCGTACGTGTCTGTGTCTGTGTGTGTCTGTGTGTGTGCGTGTCTGTGTGTGTGTGTGTTTTTGGGGGGGCGGCAGCGTGTGTATGTGTGCGCGCGCCTGTGTGTGTGTGCAGGGTGGTGGGGGCTGGCTGTGTGTGTGTGCGCCGTTAGTGCATGCGAGCCAAGCGAAAGCAGGGGCTGTGTGTGCGTCTGCGCAAGCACGTCTCAGAAGCGCGCTCACACGGACAAAACTGAGACTGGAAAAGCGCGCGTCCGACTCGTGTCTACATTCCCAGAAAAGGGCAGCAATAGTGGACGAGCAGACAGCAAGCAATGCTTCGCATTGCTTGGACGTCTAGGCTCGACCTTAAAACGAAACCCAACTCAGTAACGCACTGGCTTTAATTCAAGCAGGCAGAACATCAACCCTGACGCATTTCGACCATTGGATGAGGCCTTGTTCACAGGTGAGGCAAATCACAGTGAATTTAATTGCACTTCTTAAATCACTATAAACACGTGACACAGTGCAATACCACTGTTCCCAAAATGCAATTGTGTTGTTGTTGCAGACTACGGTAAATGTACCGTTTTGCTAAATAGCATTTTTATCTCACAGTCCACAGCCAATACATATCCCAGTGTTAAAAACTGTGATGTTGTCAAAATAATTCTCACTGGCGTCTCACAGTTTAATCCAAGTTCCCTGTAATGTTCAAACTGTCATGTGTAAAAAGAACAGCGATTACCTTCCGTGTGTTAAATCCTCACTATGCTGCCAAAATTGTAACACTGTCCTTGCATTTCATACACCAATGAGTCTAAATTGGCCAGGGGAGACGTCACTCCTCTTGTACTCCCTTTCGCCTGAAGTGCAAAATCTCTGGATAATCCTTGCTGATTGCAAATTGACACAGGGTCCATGCTCCTTATTTTAATACAATGAGAAATTCTCCAACCAAAGAGAGCCCCCATCCCTGCAGGGTGCCCTCACGAAAACGGGCATGGAGCATCGCATATATATTTATTTTTTCAAGTCACCCTTCAACTGGAGAGTCTGGGTCAACCTTTCCTCTATTTTGACATTTTAAAAATCCTTAAATTGCTGTGACGTCCCTCACATCATTCAAAATATGACCTTAATATAGATGTTGAACTGGACACCAATGTTACTTTAGCCCCCAGAGAAGAGTGCACCTTGTGAGAAAGGATTGACAGGTATTTGAATGTGTGACCTAATAAAGCTTTTCAAAACCATGGTATCGGACTTTGTATGAGAATAAGCTGGGCTGTTGGTACAAGGACCAGGCATGGAAGATCTGACACAGGGAGAGAAGCTCTACCAAGGAAAGAGCCAATAACAAATCCTGGCACTAATGTAGATTTTGCCGCTCCATTTAATCTGGAAAGGATAACAAACTAGGATGTATGTTCAACTGCCTTCATATATATATTAAGTCTGTTTTGCCAATTCTGCTCCGATGAGTCTCAGATTTTAGTTTTCCCTTGTCCCCCACAATTGTTACTACCTTTCAAAACAAGGATAGTTCCCTACTCTTATTTCACTTTGGTTCTTCAACCTGAAATGCTGTTCTTTCTCACTGTACTTCTGTCTTTGCCCAGATGCTGCAATCCTTCCTTTTCATTGGTGCTCCCAGTTCTGCCTTGGATGTAAAATTTGGTGATCTTTTGCTCCCTTACCTCCACCAATTAGGCAAACAATTTCTTTGTATGCAGATCAAAGTATTTGCTTGTGCAATGCTCGCAAAGAAGAAACCTGGATGGATGATTTTATCCTCGTATGTGGTCTGGTCGCCGCAGCCGTATCTTCTACATCACTTATTCCCAATAATACAGCACTTACTGCTCTAGATTAGACTGTGAGCCTTTTGTTCAAAAGATGAAGTCCCAACATGGAGTCAAACATGGCCGACCATTCTGTGCCGTCTCTGCTGACATGCAGAAGAGTCATCTGCCCCGCCGTCAATACATGGTGACAGCACTTTTTACTTCCAGCCCTCCGCTCTCTTCGGATACGATCTTGCTGACCCGCCGTAATAGCATTACTGAACAGCCAGTCGCTACAGCTTGCATTCAGGACAACAACATTTTTGCAACAAGTCAGCAAACGGTTGCAGACAACATCAAACCCACTTTGCTGACTTCAGACGAAGGTCTTGCGGCTGCCCTACCCCATACCGCAAAGTGCAAGCCCATAACCATTGAAAAAGAGGACGGCAAGCATCTAGAACTTTATGTACACAGACCCAACTCTACTGTGTCAGATGAAATTATGCTCCTCTGCTAACATTAAGATCATTACATGACTCTGCACTCTCGCAAATCAACTTCAATCTTGCGGCAGCCACAAATTGCACAGCACAGGTTTGCAAATAATGTGAATGGAGGACAGCGAACGCTTGCATGCACTTTTACATAGTCTGTTTTTCCACTGATTTTAGGTCCATAATGACTTATTTTAAGATTTGAGCTTGAAAATGAAATTATTTATTAGCAGGAATGCTTTTAAAACAGAAAAGGCAATTTTGGCACATGAAACTCTAGCCCAGTGGCAGCCCCAAGTTGAATAAAGTATCCATGTAATCAACGTGAATGAAGCTAGAGAACACTTTTCTAGACGTAATATGTTTCATGCCCAATCTTAAGAAGGTCGACTAATTCGCTGTTTTGCACATCAAACCCTTGTCTAGATGTAGCCACAAATGGCACAGTGTCCGTACATAGTCACCTACAGCCACGATAATGATGATTCCTGGTTGGTTTGCACACAGACCCCACTTCACTGCTTTAGACGTAACATGTATAAAACTTCATTTGAGATTTTGACCAAACAATATTTATGTATCGACCCGGACAATATTATCTGTTATTTTAAACTTTGCAATGGTGAGGAAAACCATAAGGACATATTGCTCCATGTGATGTCAAGTAAGCACAATTCAAATTGTAATTAAGTATGTTGTCATATTTGGCATATTTTATGCTAAAATTGTAATGGTTTTAATTTTCTACACAATAAAGTTATTTCTTTGTTTACTTGTGAAATAGTTTAAGATCTTAGAAGTAGCCCTCAGAATACTTTGAAGTGTCAAAGTTGAAATTGAGCAGGCACCTTTGTGTGATTTCATAGGTATCCATTGAAAGGTCATAGATTGGTTATAATAGACCATTTAGTGGCTCTGCTGAGGCCGCATTACCTAAATGCGATGGAGGTTTAACGGAAGTCCACCAGAATCTAGATGAAAATTATGTGGAGTACATCCAGCCGACTGCGAGGAGTCCTCATTGGTACAAGAGCCTTTAGTGAATAGTATTAACAATGTATCCATTTTTTAAACTAAGCTCCCTTCTCTGAGCTTATAGCCCATTTTAAATCAATTGTTTTCCCTTGTCATAAGAGAGTCTGCTATTATCATGCTTCAGCATTTTCGATTTTTGTTACCCTAGAAATTAACATTTAATAAACTCACAGACTCTACAGCCCCAAGACTATGCTAGTTACTTACAGCCTGATTCATCAAAGACCCGTTTTGCGAGTCTATAAATAGCGATTCTATGTCAGGACCGGAGGCTTCAGATTATGCTATATCTTCCTTCGCTTTATTAACATAAAGACTCCACAGCAGCTTAGGAAAAGATATATAATAGTAACAAAAATGCTTTAAACATAAAGCATTGACGGAACGTTCAAACAAATCAAAACAACAACTCCCAAGAGTCTCTTTGTATGACAATAGTCCATAGTCCTTCCACTCTGTCCATCACCGCTATAAATCCGGCCTTCTCATCTTCTTCCTCCTCTTTCTTCGCTGCTCCCGCAGCCAGATAAGTGCTTTTCATGTTTTTTCCTTTTCGGTGTTTACTGATTGTATTGTGTGTACGATCGTTGGGGGACTCATTGCATGGTTTATTCCCTTACAGAGTCCCCGGTCGCGGGAACGCTCTTTCGTTCCTACGCGATCTTTCTTTCCCACTTGTGTGCGGTGCGTAAGTGTGCCGCCAGGGGGCGCCCTGACGTCTCGCCGACCCTGCGGCGCGCCTCTGCAGTGCCAGGAGCCGCGCCGTGGAGTCTGCTTGCGCAGGAGCCAGCCCTCGCGTACCCCTCTGACACCTGGTGCTCCGGGTCTGTACCTCCCTGCTCCTGACGCCCCGTTGGGGTCTGTATTGCGGCTCTGACCGCGTGAAACACCTTCGGGTGAACTTTGTGCACCTCCTTGTTTGCTGTGTGGCTTAGCGCGCTTGAGGGGTGCGCAGACCCGGTCCCGGCGAGGAGGGTCGGCGCGCTTGGGGGTTGGTGCAGCCCACCTGCCACGGCGGTTGGCCAAAAACGTGATCGCAGCCAGTTGGCCTGCCCATATCTGAGATCTATCTCAACTGCCGCCCTACAGGGTGCCCCGGATTTGCCTTGTGACCCAAGATTGAGGGGGAGTACGAGGAGGAACCCTACTCCTATCTGCAGGACGACGAATTTTACCAGGCGGTGGACAATTCGATTTACCGCTGCGTGACGGAGGTGGTAGGCCCCATGGAAGACCGCCTTTCCGCCCGCATCGTGGAAGAGTGCGCGAAACTGGCATCGGCGCATGTGCCTCCGTCCCCCGATCTCCCGGGGACGTCTGGCGGGTTGCCACCCGCCCCGAAGAGGCCTTGTAAGGAGGGGCCGTCATCGGAGGCCCAAGGAGTGGACACAGGCGCGTTTGAGCGTCTTCAGGACGCCTTCCTGGCGAAGGCAACGGCGGTGCCCCCTGCTCCCTTGGTGGTCCCTGGGGCTTCGGGGGACGTGTCGACGGCCCCCGCTTCTCCGGTGTACGACTCTCTGGATACCGATGACGACGGGGAGTCGACCCGATCTTGGCTTCCGGCTTCCACTGCCAAGGAGATGCCTCGGGATGAATCGGGCATGCTGGACCCGGACGAGATCGTCCATCCCCGCTCCGCGGCTTGGACGCCGGGGGAGACTGTGGCAAAATTTGTAGCGGGCAGGCTGCGCAAGCCCCTGGAACAGGAGGCGAGGGTTGCCTGCGCGGGGAGTGCCCTAGGCCGACTTTGGAAGGCAAGGTGGCCATGACCCCGGAGTTGGATGCCAAGATGGCCACCTTCCTGGCGAAATTTATGAAGGACCCCAGGAAGGGCATAGATCGGTCCTGGCGGGCCTGCCAGGATAAATTGCTGGATGCGGTTGGGCCCGCCACGAAGATCCTCGATATGGCGGAGGAGGCTAAGGCGAATGGCACCGTCATTTCTCCGGAGGTGCTTTCGAATTGGGCCCAGAGGGTGATAGTGTTTTTGGGCAACGCCAACTGTGCCCTGTCTACGGAGAGGCGGCGTTCGCTCCTGATCAAGCTGGACCCGAAGTTGGGAGACCTAGCCTCGTCGGAGGCGGGTGCTGTGGCCCAGGGAGGCCTCTTTGGCGAGCCCTTCATCAGGGAGCTGGGCAAGTTTGTGAACACGTTCACGTCGCTGGATAAGGCCCAGTCCAGCATCAAGAGGGTATTCCACCAACGTTTCTCCGGAGGGGCCGGTCGCGGTAGGGGCCGCGCGATCGGCCGTGGCCAGCAGACCAACAATAAAGGACAAGGCTCCGGAAGAGGCCAATACCAGACCTCTGCGAATTTTAACAACTTCTACCCCACCAGGGGGCAGCGCTTCGGCGGCAGAGGGTTCAGGAAGAACTCCGGCCAAGGAAATGCCCCCGGTAAGTGTCCTTTGTTTGGATCAAGGTCCGATTGGGGGGCGGCTGGCAACATGTTACGAGGAGTGGGAATTGCTCACTGCCGACGCTTGGTTCTTACAAACTGTACGTGGGTTCCACATAGAATTTTACGACCGGCCCACGCAAGCGGTGCCCCCGCGCCCAATGGTTTTTTCAGAGTCCGACGCGCGGTTGATAGACGGGGAGGTCTCGGACTTGCTACGCAAAGGGGCCATCCGTCTATCAACGCGCCACCCACACGGGTTCCTCAGCAAAGTCTTTTTGGTAGACAAGACAGATGGGGGCAAGAGACCTGTGATCAACCTCAAAGAATTCAACGGGTGGTTGGTCTATCGACATTTCAAGATGGAGGGTATCCACCTCCTTCGAGACGTACTCCTCCCCCGGGACTGGATGGTGAGACTGGATCTCAAGGACGCCTATTTGGTCGTCCCCATCCACCCCCCTCATCGTTGTTTCCTTCAGTTCCTATGGGACGGCAAGGTGTTCGAGTTCACCGCACTGCCGTTCGGTCTGTCGTCGGCCCCGTGGTGCTTCACGAAAGTTCTCCACCCGGTGGTGGAGTTCCTCAAAAGTCAGGGGGTCCATATGTTAGTGTACTTGGACGACATCCTCCTCATGGGACAGTGCCCGGAGGTGTTGGCGGGCCAGCTGCGACAAGCTGTCCTTCTGCTCCAGAGACTGGGGTTTGTGATCAACGGCTCCAAGTCAGTTTTGGTTCCCACTCAGAAGATCGTCTTCTTAGGTTTCGTGGTGGACTCGGTGCAGGCGGTCTTGAGCCTGCCGGGTCGGAAGGTTGCAAAAATACGTCACCTGCTTCGGCAGACGATCGCGAGGGATCGCACGTCCCTGCGCCATATCGCCAAGGTGGTAGGACTTCTCTCATCCTCCATCCAGGCGATTTTCCCAGGCCCACTGCATTACAGGGCTCTCCAACGCTTGAAGGCGCAACACCTGCGCCGTGGGATGAGTTACGATCAGTGGGTCCCCCTCACGGACGAAGTGAAGGAGGAAATGTCCTGGTGGCTGTCTCACATGGAGGCATGGAATGGTCGGGCGATTTTCGGTTCGGCCCCGGACCTGATCATAGAGTCCGACGCCAGCAGGTCGGGCTGGGGCGCCCGGTGCGGGGATTTTTCCACCGGCGGCGCCTGGTCTTCAGAAGAACAACGATTGCATATCAATTGTTTGGAGCTCCTAGCGGGCTCCTTCGCAGTTCGTTGTTGGACCAAGGATTCGGTCAAGGCCTGTGTCCTGTTGCGGACAATATTTCGGCGGTTCGTTATGTGAACCACCTAGGGGGTCCTCGTTCCCGCGCCTTGGCGGACCTGGCGAAGGACTTCTGGGACTATTGCCTGTCACGACACCTTGCGGTGACGGCGGAATATCTACAGGGTCAGTCCAACCAAGTGGCGGATTGGCACTCCAGACACCTCAGGGATGCCAGCCAGTGGAAGCTGGATCCGGAAGTCTTCCGGTGGCTACAAACTCTCTGGGGTCCCTTTTCGGTGGACCTGTTTGCGTCCCGTCTCGACCACCAGCTGCCGCATTTTTTCAGCTGGAGGCCGGACCCTCTGGCGGAGGCCACGGACGCCTTTCTGCAGGATTGGAGTCGGGAACAACCGTTTGCGTTTCCCCCGTTCTCCATGATCATGAGAGCGGCGGCCCAAATACGCCGCCAGGGAGCGGAGTTGGTGTTGGTTACACCGCTCTGGAGCTCTCAAGTGTGGGTTCCGGTTCTTCTGGAACTTTCTTGGGATTTTCCAATCCTACTCCCCCTGTTTCCTCTGCTCCTGACAAATCCGGATCGGGAACCGCATCCTCTCATCACGCAGAGCTCTCTTCGCCTCGTGGCGTGGAGGCTCTCAGGAGACGCTGGTCGCTCCCAGGCCTTTCGGGGTCTGCTGAGCACTTGCTCTCCAAAGCGTGGGCCAATAGTACGACGAAGCGCTACAGATCCGCTTGGCTTAAGTGGATGCGTTGGTGTCTACAAAGGGATTTGGATCCCTTGGTCGCAGGCCTCGTTCCCGTGCTGCATTTCTTAGCTCACCTAGCCGACAAGGTCTTGGCCTATAGAACGATCAATGCTATCCGATCGGCGATTTCGGCGGGCCATAATAACATCGATGGCCACCCAGTGGGGGAACATCCTTTTGTTTGCCGGCTTCTGCGGGCTATTTGCCTCGCGTTGCCTCCTGAACCCAGGTACTCCGTCCTTTGGGACGTCAATTTGGTTCTGAACTTGTTCTTGTCCTGGCCGGCTAATTCCTACCTGTCTCTCAAAAAACTGTCGGCGAAGTTGGCCATGTTGTTATGTTTGATTTCTTGTAGACGCGTCTCTGATGTGCGCGCGCTGGATGTCTCTGCACGCATTTTTTCCCCGGATGGGGTTACTTTTACCGTGGGCCGACGCACTAAAACGTCGTCGCGGTCCATTTCGTATCCAGCTTTTCTTGACACTCCGAAGTTGTGTGTTGTGCAATGCCTCAAAGCATATGAGAATCTGACCTTGGATTTGCGCCCTCCGGGCGAGCGCCAGTTGTTGATTGCCCTGCGAAAGCCACACAAAGCTGTCTCCTCTCCCACTATTGCCCGGTGGGTGCGGTGGGTCATGCAAGAAGCGGGCATCAATACTTCCCTTTTTGGAGCACACTCCGCCAGGGGGGCCATGGCCTCTAAGGCATTCTCAGTGGGTGCTCGATTGGAGGACCTAATGCGAGCGGCGGATTGGTCCTCGGATTCCACCTTTAAGAGGTTTTATTTCAAGCCGGTGGTGGATTTGGCCCAGTTGGTGGTAAGTAAGCTTTGAACTAGCATAATCTGAAGCCTCCGGTCCTGACATAGAATCGAAATTTGCCTAGCTTACGTAACGGTAAGTTTCAATTCTATTAAGGACACGGAGGCGAGGATTATCCCACCCAGGCTACAGTGGTGTCTCTACCCACCCGTATGGCAGTAAGTAAAGCGTTTTCCTTTACATTGTCGGTACTGTGATAGTCACTGAATGCTCCTCGCCTTATTGTCGCATTCCTGGACCACCTCGCTGATGCTGTTTCTTTTTCGACAGGCAACGAGGGTGCTAAACAGGATCAATGAGGCTCAGGCGTGATCTGCGCGAAGAAAGAGGAGGAAGATGAGAAGGCCGGATTTATAGCGGTGATGGACAGAGTGGAAGGACTATGGACTATTGTCATACAAAGAGACTCTTGCTAGTTGTTGTTTTGATTTGTTTGAACGTTCCGTCAATGCTTTATGTTTAAAGCATTTTTGTTACTATTATATATCTTTTCCTAAGCTGCTGTGGAGTCTTTATGTTAATAAAGCGAAGGAAGATATAGCATAATCCTCGCCTCCGTGTCCTTAATAGAATTGAACTTACCGTTACGTAAGCTAGGCAAATTTCGATTCATAAGGAATCGCTATTACAGGCTCGCAAAACGGGATTCATGTAGGAATCGCAAAAAGAATTGCGATTCCTACACATTCCTTATTTGCGATTAGCTAATTGCTAATCGCAAATAAGGAATAACTCCCCATTCATTCCTATGGGCCAAAAGGCCCATAGGAATGAATGGGGAGTATTCCTTATTTGCGATTAGCAATTAGCTAATCGCAAATAAGATAGCGATTTAAAGGGAGCCTGGGGTGTCCAAAGGACACCCTGTAGCACCCCTTAAATGCAAATTGAAACAGGTGTTGCGCACACACATGTCCAAAGGACATGTGTGTGTGCAACATGCAACTTAGAAAAATGCTTTTAAAAGCATTTTTCTAAGTTTTCGCTATTTACCACGAGGTTTGACCTCGCGGTAAATAGCGGGCCGAAATTGCGAAATCGCAATTTTTAAATGGATGATGAATTGCATTTAAGGAATCTCAAATAGAGATTCCTTAAATGTAATTCCTCGCAAAATTGCGAAATCGCTATTACCGATTTTTGCATTTGGGATGATGAAATCCAAATGCAAAAATAGCGCTCGCAAAGGGCTAGATTCTCAGAATCTGGCCCTTTGCGAGCCGATTTCGGCTTGATGAATCAGGCTGATAATCCATTGCAATACACGATGGATGAGGACTTGTAAGGTTAACTGCATTTGAAATAATGTGCCAAGATCTCATATTTTTTTGTGGGACGGAGAACATAATTTGAACAAATTGTTGTCCAGTTTAATCTAATTACTTAGTTAATCTGACACTGCAATTAGCGCACAAGTTTAGGAAAGTAATAATTATTCTTAAAGTAAATAATAATAAAAAAAAAAATAGAACGCATGTATACAAATGCAAACTCAGTCAGTTTTTGGGGATGACTGTTTTTAGAGTCTGAAACGAAAACGTCCTAATAATTACAGATAAAAAAATAGTCCTAAAATGAACTGTCTTTGAGATGCAATGCAGTTCGGTGGTACTTGAAATCAATAACATGATACAATGTAGAGGAGCCGCTTAAATAAATGACCCAATAGGCTAACTCTGAACGGAAAAATACGTCATGAACGCAGCTTGGAATGGCGTAACTAATAATGATCAAAATACACATGCAGAGCAATAGAATTTTATTCCCTAAAATGATACCACACGCAGCTGCCACCAGTGTGGAATCTTACACCTGTATGCATTGCTTAATTTGTGAACGAATAAGTGCCAGTGCTCAAAGCTCATCTCAGAAGCCCAAGTCTGGCACCAACGCCGGAATACCAGGGCTGTGTAGTCTGGAATCCACAACATGCCTCTTTAACAGACTACCAATCACTCCTGCCCATATATCTCACTCATGCAGGCGCCATCGTTCTCCTTTTGTGACGAGTTTGAAACTTTATCTTTCTCCTTCTTTCCCCATTTGTGCATGTTCCCATGTCTTGCTCTTGAGAAATGCCTGATGAGGAACAATGTGACGGTCCTCAAAAATGAGTGCTGGTTGGCCATATCAGCACCCGCCAGCTCAAATTAAGCACTGCCTGTATTTATAGTTGGAGTGTGTGATGCTGCTCTTATTCCTATGTGTGAATACTGGACGTGCTACATGAGGCCCTGACATGATCAGGCTATGTTGATTTGAATAGGTTATCTTGGTTGTCTGAGGCCTTTTCTGGTTATTTTGTATGCATACAGCTATTTCTTTTTACAGCAGTATGTTGTCTCGGCTTTTTTCATTGTCGTTAGATTATTTGCTATATAGAGTTGGAGCTCAATCAGGGTCTGAAAGTTGAGTTTGCTGACTGTTCCTGAGAAAAGCATCTGCGAAGGCACACTTTTTAAAAATATAAAGTCGGACTTAGATATGTTGGGACTGTATTGGAACAGAGACCTCATCTAAGGTGGTGGGTCTGAAATTTATGGTGTAGGAAATTTGGCCGACCTGCATTATTCCTCATTGTGTCAAGCACTGTGCCTTCAGCGTGATCCAGTGAAAGACGGGAACCATGCAGAATTAAGTGTGCTGGGGTTAAGACGTAATAGCAGTATACTGTGCGTTGGTGCCTTTTTTTAACTGGTTGATGATTCCTTTAAGTGCTTCTAGGTTAATACATTTTCACATAATTCAGATGACATAGTACAAGTGCCTCTGTGATTTGAAGACCTTGGTGGGGATCCTAGGTAAGGTAAAAAGTGCTTAATTTGTGCCGGTGCATTCCGGTGCTCAGCACCAGCACTTAATTGCCAGCACGGGGGCTTATGACTGTCTGCCACATTGTAGTGGTGTCTGCCAATTAAGGTACGAGCACAACAACTTATGTTTATTATTTCAAATTAAATTTCCAATTATTAGTCTTGGAATTCAGAACACATTTATAGAATAATTCACTACAACATCCATTTGGTGTTGCAGACGGAGGTCTAGTATGCTTTGTTGTCTTCTACTATATCCACCAAAGAAGGTTTCTTCCCCACGCCTGGGCCAGACTGGAAAATCTTGTGCCGGAGGTTATTTATCACATCATCTGAAGATGTCTACATTATCTATTTGGCTAGCACTCATATAGTCTCCGACGGTTAACAGGAAAGGAGCAAGCCTAGTGTCCTTTGTCTAATTTTGGTCTTGGATTTATGAGGGTGAGCTTCATGTCCTCTGCATAACTGAAGCAGGGTAGACCGGAGGGTTGCATCAGTCCAGGCAGTGGTGGATGTTGAAGATATGTTGGTGGATAGTTGAGCTGTGGAAACACCAGGTTGCATCCAGAAGTGTTCAGGAATAAATGACTGTTGGGAGATGATGTAGTATGGTTAGACAAAACAGTGGCGAACCAATCCAAGAATTATTTGTGAATACCTACATTCTGGAGTCTGGTCATTAGTGATGGCTGCTGGTAAGAAGGAATGCAGGAAAGACGTCCAGGTAAGTCAGAGCTTCTGCCCCATAAGAGAGAGCTTGTATTCTCAACTAGTTCTTACTAGAGACTAGCTAGTTTGTACCCACTTAACATTCAAAATAAACACATAAAGAATTGGAAATCAGAGCATTGATGACTGTAAGCTTTAATTTGAAAGATTGACATCCAGTACTTGCGCGTCTCAGCCACGCACAACAATATCACTTATACAACACAGTACAATGTCTCCATATATGCAACAACCCAAAATAAAGGATTTATACTCTCAATAGTGCAGAGGAAAACTTCAGAAATGTAGCCACTGAGTCCGAGATCAGGAATATGTATTTATTATGCGCTTAAAGGTTAGTTGTTATAACCCAAGACCTTCTGCTGCAATATGTGAAATGCTTCATAGTGCAGCCCTCTCCAAAAACATGGGTGAGTTGCCAATTGAGGCAAATATTTGGATATACTGAAGTGCTTATAGTTATGCGATTGTCCTAGTTTGGCATGCACCCTTCGTTTGCTGGTACAGAAACAGTCGTTATCTTGAACCTTTGTATTTACTACCATTCCTATGTGATTTTAGAGTTTATCTGTTTGTATCTCTTCCTGGAGTGACTTTACACCTTGTACATTTGCAATTTTTTTCTGTTTGTATCTCTTATGTAACTCATGTAATCCAAAGTCCTTATGTAACGCAACTGGTTCTTTTGTAAAGCGTTCTGACCCTTTCGGGTGATGTTCGCGCTATATAAAATCGCATTAAATAAATAAAAACAGGGCATTTGCTTTGCTTGAGGCACTAAAGCTATCCCCAAATAACCCGCACATTGTGGGTTTTGATACAGCTGAACACTGTGCTGACTTTATTAAGCATACTAGCTTGTCTGCATGGGGCATGCGCCTTAACCGTGCCAGTGCTACAATGTTATTACATGTCTTGGAGCATTGGTGCTGTTCACAACACTTGCGTACCTGCATGGTTGTAACTTTCCTTTGAGCTCTCATGCAGGATACAGGTATCCTTAAGCTTGCTTCCACTTGGCTAGTTTGCCCCCAGGGCTTTCTCTGTTTTATTTTTGACATATTGAGAAGGTTAAGCACAGTGTCACGATATGGGAGTTTCCTCAAGGGTGTAGTTCTAAATCTCAAATGACTCAAATCTTAATATGCCATCATGGTAGTTAACCCTGTTTCCAGTATGAGCTGACAACATTTCATTGTTACCACTTCTTGGCATTCCTCTTTGTATCAGGTGTTTCCTGTAGGAAACCTATTTAAGCGTCATCCAGTTGTGCCTCTTTGCCTCACTACTCTTCCAGCATTCTCTGGGATCATCTGCTTCGCCCATTCTTGCCACTTTTTCTTTCATTATTATTGTGCATCCACATTTTTCAACTTTACTCAATCTTTTAGTAGCCTGAAGTATCCGCTATATGAACTAGCCCTGTCTTAAGGACCTAAAACTTAATGTTTTATCATTCCTTTTTGGCTTTTCTCTTCTCACGCTATTTGATGCTACTTTCCAGGAAGCATGTTTCTGTAAACAGTTTTGGTTTCTTGAAGGGATTGTTGAAACTTCAAGAAAGTTCAGTCCCTTACATACTTCCTTAGACAAGGGTGTTTATTAGGTCACAAGATAAACCTTTTTACTTTTGCTGCATCTAAATGTTTAACAAAATATTTTATATCAAGAATAGTAAGTGAAAGAAATTGAGTTGTTGGTTGACTGGGGCAGGAGCCTTGGTCAAGCAGCAACCACAATCCTTGTCAGTATGATGCACATGGCATTCCTAAATTAACCTGTGCTCATCCCTCTGGTAACCCAAGGCTGACCCGAGCGACCTCAAGAACTTCCGGCCCATCTCCCTGCTTCCGCTCCCTGCGAAAGTCATGGAAAAGATCGTCAACACCCAGCTCACCCACTACCTAGAAGACAACAGCATCCTGGACCCCTCCCAGTCAGGCTTCCGCAGCAACTACAGCACAGAGACCGCCCTCATCGCCGCCACAGATGACATCAGAACCCTACTCGACAATGGCGAGACAGCGGCCCTCATCCTCATGGACCTTTCTGCCGCCTTCGAAACCGTCTGCCACCACACTCTGCGCACACGCCTCTACGATGCAGGGATCCGAGACAAGGCCCTGGACTGGACCACCTCCTTTCTCACCGACAGAACGCAGAGAGTCCGCCTTCCCCCGTTCCACTCTGGAACCACCTCTACCATCTGCGGCGTCCCCCAGGGATCCTCACTCAGCCCGACTCTGTTCAACGTCTACATGGCCCCCCTAGCCCGCATCGCCAGATTACACGACCTCAACATAA
The DNA here is from genome assembly GCF_964263255.1 of Lissotriton vulgaris. NCBI lineage: Eukaryota > Metazoa > Chordata > Amphibia > Caudata > Salamandridae > Lissotriton > Lissotriton vulgaris. The sequence continues at coordinate 735,102,579 of NC_141698.1, forward strand.
TCTCCTATGCCGATGACACCCAACTGATCCTCTCCCTCACCAAAGACCCCCTCACCGCCAAATCCAACCTACACCAGGGCATGAAGGCCGTCGCCGAGTGGATGGAGGCAAGCCGACTCAAACTGAACATGGACAAGACGGAGGTCCTCTTCCTTGGGCCCAAACCCTTAGCGTGGGACGACTCCTGGTGGCCAGCATCACTGGGAATACCCCCAGAACCAACCAACCATGCACGCAACCTAGGGGTCATCCTCGACTCCCAAGCTCAGCATGACCAACCAAGTCAACGCAGTCTCCTCCTCCTGCTTCCACACCCTCCGCATGCTCCGCAAGATCTACAGATGGATCCCGACAGACACTCGGAAAACCGTCACCCACGCCCTCATCAGCAGCCGACTCGACTACGGAAACGCCCTCTACGCCGGAGCCCCGTCCAAACTCATCAACAGACTCCAAAGAAACCAGAACGCCTCCGCACGCCTGATCCTCAACGTCCCACGCCGGGACCACATCACCCGCACCTGAGAGAACTGCACTGGCTCCCCGTGAACAAAAGAATCACATTCAAACTCGTAATCCTCACACACAAGGCACTCCACAACACCGGCCCAGCCTACCTCAACGACAGACTCTCCTTCTATGTACCCATCCGGAAACTCCGTTCCGCCGACCTGTCCCTGGCCGCCGTCCCGCGCATCCACAAAATCACCGCCGGGGGCAGATCCTTCTCCCACTGCGCCGCCAAGTCCTGGAACGCCCTCCCCTTCCCCCTACGACAGACCGCAGACCTCCCGGCATTCAGAAGACTGCTCAAGATCTGGCTCTTCGACCACTAGCTGCAGCTCCCCCCTCACCCCTAACCCCCCCCCCCCCCAGCGCCTTGAGACCCTAGCGGGTAAGCAGTGCGCTTTACAAATTCCCTGATTGATTGATTGATTGAACATTACACAGAGTAGTCAGGCTTTACTGAGATGCAATGTGTAAAGTATTTATGCAACACATCAAACAGTAATAAAGTGAAAGATACCACACATAGGGGAATAGACACCAACCTAGAACAATATAGTGATGTTTAATAAATATAAGAACAAAATAACAAAAATCCAGTTAGAAGAACCAGAGATATGCAGTTTTAAAGAATTCAGTAACAATAGCACCAAAGAGCACAAAGCGCCAACTGTGGATATCGGGTCACATCGGACAAGGACAAAGTCACAAGTTCAGGCCGACTTCAGTTGAGCACAGGCCAGCTACAGGGACCCAGTTAGAGACACTGAACAGGATACTTTAAATTCTGGTTTGTGGAGTGTTGTGAGAGTCTGAGTCAAAGATGAGTTGTGCAGCCGAATCAATGAGTTAGTTCCAAGGTGTGGCAAGAATGCGATGTGAGTGTCTGCATCATCTACGACCTAATCGATGGGGGCTTGTGATGCTATGTCAAGTGTCAAGGATACATTGCGCAATGGAGACAATGCGTTGGTTCGGTTGGGCTGCGATGCGGAGTCTGGCGTCGAAGGATGTGAGGGCCTGCGCCCGGGATGTGTCGTTCGATGGTCGTTCCGAAGCGACTGTGGGCTGCGCAGGCAATGTGGGTCTTTGCAATGGCTTCAATCCACGCAGCAGCGGTGATGTTGGTTCTGCTCCCTGTTCTGCCACACAGCAGAGGACATGTGTTGATTCCCCTGAATCCACAGAGGCTAGCAGGACACCTAAGCACACTTCCAAGAGTCTAGGACTGGAGTGGCACCACTTGGCAGGGTATGCTCAAAGAGGGCAGAGTCTGTGTGCAAAGTTGTTGCAAGCCTACTGTGTCACTGAGGCTTCAAATTAAGAGACCAGCCAACCAGCCCTTTGAGTCACTCTGGGTGTGTTCTTGATTTAAGAGACACAGGTCTAGTCCTTCTCACCCAGGCAAGAGCTAGAAGGCAACAGGTCATCACAGCAGGGCCAAAGTCCCTTTAGGTCAGCACTCCAGCAGAGTGACATTCGTTTCAGCAGCACAACAGTCCTCCTTCCTGGTAGAGTATCCACAGGTCCAGAAGTGAACTGAAGAGATGGTGTCTGAGATGAAGTATTACTACCCAGTTGTGCCTTTGAAGTGAGGAGAAGCTCCTAGAGGCCTGCCTTTGCAGTGCACAGGTGCCCTACCTTCCTGGTCCAGGTTCCATACTAACTACATGGGTATGTAATGTGGAGATGAAACACAGCCTATTCAAGTGTAAGTGGGGCTGTGTTCAGCTCCTTCCATGCTGCCAGTGATGGTCCATTCAGGCACACCTAAGCTCTCTATTGTGTGTGGCTGTCTACGAAGAGTACACATAGCCCAACTGTCAACTACACCTAGTCATGTGACCGAGACAGGCTTCCAGCCACTAAATGGCTATGGTTGGAAAATGCCAACTTTCTAAAAATGGAATTTTCAAAATTGTCATTTAAAATCTGACTTCACCATAAGTTAGTATTTTTCATTACAGGTCCAAAGACACCAAACCTGAACTGCTTACCTGTTTCAATTCAGAAATTACACTGCATTAAATGTAATAAGGTAACTCCAATGTTATCCTATGAGAGAGGTAGGCCTTGCAGTAGTCCTAAATGAATTCAAGAGTTTCTCACTATGAGGACATGTACAACTTAAAGTATTGTCACACTTTTTATGCACATTGTACCCTGCCCTCTGGGCTGTCCGGGGTCTACTCAAGGGGTGACTTATATGTATTAAAAAAGGTTTGGGCCTGGCAAAAGGTTTATTTTGCTAGGTCGAAATGGCAGTTTAAAACTGCACACACTGGATGCAATGGCAGGGCAGAGACGTTTTTTAGTGCTACTTAACTGGGTGACACAAACGGGCTGCAGGCCTAGTAGTAGCATTTAATTTGCAGGCCCTGGGCACATATAGTGCCCCCTTACTAGGGACTTAAGAGTAAATTAAATATGCCAATTGGGTATAAGCCAATTCTGCCATGTTTTAAGGAGAGAGCACAAACACTGGTCAGCAGTGGTAAAGTGCGCAGAATCCTAAAGCTAGCAAAAAAAACGAGTCAACAAAACAGGAAGGTTGAAGTCAAAGTTAGGGGGAGAACCACACAAAATAACTATTGTAACAGCTTAAACCCCTGAGGTTTGTTAAGCCCTACATATCATTCCAGTTAAACTTATTAATTTGATGCCCTCCATGAACTAAAGCTTTCCCTCTGTTTAATAATGGTTATATACTCTCACAGTCATTACACCCGCTTTAGTCCCTTTCTCAAGTCATTTGGTTACATCAACAACCAAATAAAGTAAGTGTGAATGAACATACCTCTGAAATTAACAAAACCTCCTGCTTAAAGTTTCACCCCTTCATTTTTACTGAGGACTTTACAGCTGATGTCCAAACACTTGAGCTGACCCAGCTTGGTGCTCGTACTTCTAGTTTATGTGGTCTGCCTACATTGATAGTAGTTGTTTTGAAGCTAATGTTTTTTAATACAGTTGCTTGCCTTGTCATAAGTGCGAAGACATCTTGATAACATCGCAGCTCTTCCAAGACATAGCTACTGGCTATCCCTAGAACTTAAAACTCTGCAGGCACTCTTTTTCTGGAATCCGAGTAGCCTCTGCACCTTACAATGCACTATATTCCCTCCACTCGCGATATTACCCTAGAAGAAAGCATTCATTAACCGACCTTCATCCAACAGACCAGCATTTCAGCAGTTTCTACTCACCACATACTGTCTGAGCAGATATTACATCATGTCAATCAAAACACAGAACGCCTGAGCTCCCTTTAAAACTGCAACTGCTTGCTGTGCTCTTCCTCCTATCTCTGAGACTGGTTGCCATTTCATCATGTGCCACAACTCCTGGCGGTGTGTACGATAACAGCTGTTCCTTATCATGCACTACTACCTCTCCTCCTAGCGTATCACAGTAGAAGGGATGATTTGTAACCAATTCAAACAATCACTGAGGAAACTGGACTTCCTCTAACACAGCAACTACTTAACAAGCACAGCTTTCTCTCTTCTCCACATGTCATCCGAAGGCGGATATCAAAGGTTCATTGGTTTAGAACAGTAGCTGCATTGCCTTATTGTCCCTTCAGTGTACTTTCAAAGGGGTGTGTCCAGGACAGAGACACTGAGGTTACTAAGAATGCAACATTCAACACTGGACAGTGAGGTGGTGGTTGAGGGATTGGGTGGGTTTTCTAGCTCCCCTGAATGTCACTGCAATAATTCGGCTCCAAGTCAAAGGGAGTAACTTAAAAGGAGTAACATGGGAAAGAATCTTTAGACGTGCATGGTCTTTGCCCACAACTGTTGTATCCTACTTGGCAGACTGATTAATGTGCAGTGCAGTGCAGATCTGACCTTGGACATCTGGTAGCTTGGTATACCAGATGTATTGTGATAAGGTATCTCTGTCAGTGCCTGTAACAGCATTGTCTTTTAGGCACAGAGTTTTGATTTCCACCTGTTTTATTTTAGATTTTGTGAAATGGCATCAGAGCGGAGGAGAAAGGGTCAGATAGTCTCAGGCAAAAGATCGGGCAAGTGACTTGATTTCTGGTTGTTCGACATTTGCCCAGTATTGGTTCCATATGTTAATCTGCATGGTAAATTAATTTTGCTTTATTTTAAATTGTAGAAATCTAGCTTGAAATTGTATTTCTTGGGGAAGAAGATAGGAACAAGCCACACCCCTTTTAAGGTTAACTGTATTTCTTAATTTGCTTCAGCTTGCATGTACCTCTGCTTTACCCCTTGCAAAACCTCATAACCTTCTATTTGCATGTGTTAGCCAAGGACCGTCACTGACACCGCCTCACCATTGAGTGTCGACCATTGGCTGACACCGGGTAGATAAATAAAGGCCCCCATGCAACTAGGGTGTCTTTTATTGATTTTATTTTTTCACATCTGGCTACTCGAGAAGAGCCTCCCTAGCAGTCTGATTTCTTTTATTTTTTCTGCATTGATAATCTGCATGCAGGGTGCGCTGATGTCATTGCAGTAAAAGTGAAAGTAAATGAGCCGATCGGCTCGTTTTACTTGCACTGAATCAGTGTTCGTGTTTCTCAGCCCCCGAGCACTGATTCTAATGGAAGACCTATCATTGGAAAGGGGAGCATCTTCCCTTTCCAATGTTAACTCTGCCCAATGGATCCCTGCTTAGGGATCGCCACAGGAGAGCAATACCCAAGCATGAATCCACCCACTAGACACCAGGGATGGGGACGTGGCCCTTTGGACAAGGGCTTGTGCCTCCCCTTGCATATTTTTTTAATTTTAGGATGAGGACAATAACCCCCGATCTGCCTTCTCCCTCCCCTCCCCCAGGTGCCAGAAAGCCCACATGACACCTGGGGTTACTAAGTGTATAGGATTGTAGGGGTGGGGGCTGCCCAGCATCAGCATGGCCATGACCCCACCTCAACTAAATGGTTCAACAGTCTTTCTACTTCTCTTGGAAGGCAGATTGGGCTAATTACCCCAGATCTGCCACCAGAGTGGGTGCAGAAAGCCGAATAGAAGATTGGGTTTAAAAAACATATATAGTGGTGAGGGCTGCCCAGCATGGGCATGGCTATGCCCCTAACCCAAGTGAATAGGGAAACAGTCTTTCCGGCTCCTATGGGGGTCAGATGGGGGTAAGTACCCCGATCAGCCCTAAGGGGGATAGAAATCCCACTGTATCAGAACAATATATATTTTTCATAAAATAATTTGGGTGGATCCTTCCCCATATAACATCAGGCCTCATCGCTAAAACCTCAACAGTCTTTCTGCTCCCCTGCTGACTAATGCATCCCATCCCAACGGCAAGCTAGAGGACATTTGATTCTTTTGGTGGAGGGTTTTACATATGGACCAGAGAGTTTGGCTCACTCCCAGTATCATCCCACTTGCAATGGTGAACAACTGCACTTTTTGGGCTTGGATAGGCTGACACCTGGAAAAACCTACCAGACCATTCTGAAAACTAGAAATCTGTGGGAGTCCAGGGTGATGTGCTTCTCATGCATCCCACACCATTTTCTTAGCCACAATGCCCTGCAAACCTTAAACATTGACTAGCAACAAAAATGTTCCTCTCATTTCTGTGAGGAAACCTGGAATCTGCAGGAAGCCACAGATTTCCTATCACACAGGATTCCCCCAAATCTTCTGATAAAAATGGTACCTCACTTGTGTGGGTGGGCCAAGAGACCTTGACACAATATGTCCTAAAGTGCTACTTGGAGAGATCTGCTATAGGGGTATCTGCAGGACTTGGGGCTATACTCAACCGTCGCCCATGGAATCCTACCAACCACCGTCATTTTTGAAAAGTAGACAGCCAAGGGATTCCAGGGCGGTGTGCCTTGTGTGAATACCATGAGGTTTCCTTACCCACAATCAGACCCTCCAGGATTTCGCGATTTCGCGATTTGCCGCGAAATCGGCACTTTTGTAAAAATGCCGCGATTTTTACAAAAGTGCCCGCGAAATCGGCACCTTTTGTAGAAATCGCGGCATTTTTATAAAAGCCGCTATATCCTGGGGGGGTCATAATCTGTAAAGACTGTGCTGGAAGTAACGGTGCGCGCGCGGCTCCTGCCTCCTCCCTGCGCAGCGCGTCTTTGAGCGGAGCGTGCGCCCTCGGGCTTCATTCAAGGTTCCGGAATTGCATTACAGCTGAGGTGTTCACGAGGATGAGGCGGCGGGGGCGAGTCTTTTGAAGGGCCAGGGACGTGGTGTAATCGAGCCCGATGGCTGTCAGGCGATGGGGGAGCACGTCACGCGTCCGGGGAACTGATTTATGTAGCATGGAAAGTGTGCATCTGTGGAAGAATCATTTCGCTGTTTGTTATTTTAATACACATTTTAATAGTTTTCTTCTAACTTCCCTGCGCTACGTGATACGAGCCCCTTTCTTCATGGACATAATAGAAGACTACAAATGAGGAGTCTGCTTAGGCGGCCACCTTTGAATGGGAGGAGATGTGACGGGGCGCTTTCAGTCAAGCAGTGAAAGTTTTAATTGTGTTTCTAGGACAGTCGTGCTGTAGTTTGTATTTGCCGTTTTATATTGTAATGTTAAATAAATATTTAAAATCAGGTCAATCACCAGCGTGAGCAAAGCAAGTTCTTACGCCATGCTGTTTGTTATGGGACACTCGTCTGGTAGTCCATGTAATGTGTCTTTCTGTATGACATTTCATCATACGTGTAGAACTGTTATCTTTCCGTTGCATTGAGAGTAGAGCCACCATCACAGTTTTTCCTAAAGGTTCACTGTGATAAACCATCTGCAATTTTATGTAGGTAAATCACCAGCGCATTACAACAGTAGCAGGATAAATTGGTTTATTGTAAGTGCATTTATATAGCGCTTACTACTCCTGAGAAGGCGTCGAAGCGCCTTTCCTCGAGTAGCATGCTACCCCGGAACCCAAAGAGGATTATTCGTGAATTAGTATACTATAGGGAGATATGAAAATAATTTGAGCGGTGGACATGTGAGTTTATTATTTGGTTTGAATAAGGATAGTGGAGGAAAGGGTTTGCATGTATATAGGGCTGGCTACCCCTAATGAAGTGTCTAAGCACTTTTCGGCAGGTAGCCGCTACTCCGGAACACACACAGGATTAGTTGGGAATTACTACAGGGGAAATACGAAATTTATTTGAGCAGTGTACATGCGAGTCTTTTGGATTGAAAAGAGTTGTGGAGGGATAGAAGAGGGAAGGGTTTCTTTGGAGAATATAGCAGTAGGAGGTTTGGGACGAGTAAAGGGGAGATGGAGGGGGAAGAGTCAGAGGGAAGGCTACAGAAAGGCTTGTTTGCCAAACGCCTTACGCCTGCTTTAAGCAGGGGCAGGGTTTTGACGCAGCATGGGCCCAAAAGTGACTGAGTGAAATCATGTAGATTTCACTCAGCCACTTTTAGGAGGCGTTTCTGCGCAGGAACACCTCCTTCTGGCGCAGGGCTTTACAACGTGACGCATCACCCAGATACGTCACGTTGTAAGTACCCCGCACCATGGCGCATCTTTTGCGCTGCCGCTGCGTCACAAAAGTGATGCAACGGTGGTGTAAAAGGGGCGCAAGGGGCTTGTAAATCTGCCCTAAAGTGTCTACATTGTAATTAAACCAAATATATATAGCTTCATGTTGTTAATTAACTCAAAAAACAAAGATATCTGTATTTGTTGTAGGAAAAATGGCCAAATAAAATGCCGCAAAATTGCCGCTAAATTTCCATATTTGTGCCGCTAAATTTCCATTTTTGTGCTGCTAAATTTGCTAATCCATGCCGCTATATCCTGGGGGGTCTGCACAATGCCCTGCAAACCTGAAATATCACATTTTTCCTACATTTTTGTGATGGGAACCTCTAGAATCCACAGGAATCAAACCAAGGTCAATAGGAGTCCCCACGCAAGGACTCCCATTGACCTTGGTTTGATCAGTTCCTGTTGTGAGCACAAGGCCCAGCCACTCAAGTGGTGAAGTATTTTATCACCACAGGTCGAGTAATGCTGGGTTGTAAGAAGTTTGTGGATTCCTGTGGATTCTGGAAGTTTCCATCACAGAAATAGGAGGAAAATGTGTGATTGTAGGCAAAGGTTGAGGTTTGCAGGGCATTGTGGGTAAAACCAAAAAACCTCATGTGATCCACGCAAGTCACCCCATCCTAGATTCCCCGTGGTATCTAGTTTTAAAAAATGTTAAAGGTTTGCAAGGTGTCCCTGGGTGCCAGCTGAGCTAGGGCCCAAAATTCACAGCTACCCACGTTGCAAAAAAACGGGTCAGGTTTGAATGGAAAAATGTAATGTATCCATGTTGCGTTTTGGGCTATTTCTTGTGGCGAGCACTAGACATACCCACACAGGTGAGATACAATTTTTGTTTCAAGACTTAGGGGATGCTGGGTGGAAGGAGGTTTCTGGTTCCCTGCAGATTTCAGAACTTTCCATCACAGAAATATGAGGAAAATATGTTTTCTTTTTTAGTCAATGTTTAAGTTTAGCAAGGGATTCCGTACAAAATAATCTGGTGAGAGCCACGCAAGTCACCCCATCCTGGTTTCCTCTAGATGTCTAGTTGTAAAAATGTACAGGTTTGCTACTTTCCCTAGCTGGGGGCTGAACTGAGGCCCAAACTCTACTGCTATCCACTTGGCAAAAAAACGTGTTTGGTTCAAGTGGAAAAAAATGATGTATCCATGTTAAGTTTTGTGCCAATTCCTGTTGTGGGCATTAGGCATACCCACACAAGTGAGGTACCATTATTATCGGAAGACTAAGGGGGAATTCTGTGTGGAAGGAAGTTAGTGGATCCCTGCATATTCCAGAACTTTACATCACAGAAATGGGAGGAAAATATGTTTTAGGCAAAGTTTGAGGTTTGCAAGGGATTCTGTGTAAAACAACCTGGTGAGAGCCATGCATGTCACCCCATTCTGGATTTCTCTATGTGTTTTGTTTTTAAAAGGTGCAAGTTTGATAGGTTTCCCTAGGTGCCTCCTGAGGTAGGGCCCAAAATGCACAGCTACCCTTTTTGCAAAAAGTGGGTCAGTTTTGAGTACAAACATGTGATGTATGCATGTTGCGTTTTGGCCCGTTTCTTGTTGCAGGCACTAGGCCTACTCACACAAGTGAAAAAACATTTTTATCAGAAGACGTGGAAGTATAGAACAGTAGGATATTTGGTATGCGAATTAGATTTCACTGCATGTGTGCCTTCCAAATGTTAGCAAGTGTGTAAGAAAGAAAACATTTTGAAAAATATCCTTTAACTCATATGCTTGTACTGACACACACAAATTCAGAGATTTACAAATAACCACTGCTTCTAAATTCCATATCTTGTTCCCATTTCCGAAATACATACGTTACCTTGAAACCTATTTTTCACTCTAAATATTTCACCATATGAGTTTGTCTAAACTTGTTTCTTGGGTCAGGCCCAGCAGTTAATGGGTTAACTACCCTCTCCTCTTCCTGTTGTGCTTTTTCATTTAGTACTGCTCTGCCATACATTGTATAGCTCTTTTTGGTAATCTGTTAGCCAAAACTTTTTTTTTAAAACTAAAATATATGTATAACATACTTTTAGGTCTTTAAGCCAGCCCTCTTAATCCATGTGTCTGTTATTGCCAGTCTTAAGTTTCTTCCTTCCAGTGCAGCTTGGGGCAGAGGGCAGCCCACATCATTGGCTAACTTGAATGTGATTGACGGTATTCTGCCCTTACCATTTAAGGAATATACTTTCTGTGTGGATGTGCTTCTTGTGTAAGGACTACTGTCACGTTGTGTGTTCTTTTAAACAAAAAATATTTGTACTTTTAGCCAATGTTTGATTTTTGAGTGATTGGCTGCCCAGCAGTTTCCTCAACAATGAAGATTTTCAAAATCCCTGGCAAAACAAACTTTGGCTAAGCTAAAAAGGCGTGTGGCCAATCCTTTATTTGTTTTGATCTTTTAGTGCAGTATCTGCTTCTTACTCTACAACGATTCAGAAAAGGGGGTGGTGATGAACAGAGTGTCTGAATTAAGCCGACCACTCTTAACCAGTCCAAAGATCAGGGCTTGATCCATCACCGTTATTTATCTCACTGCACCATCCCAGCTCAGAACCTGGCTATATGCAAATCAGTCTGTCCCTGGCCCAGTGCATCATGGGAACAGGGCAGACTAAACTACCAAGCCAATTCTTCACCAGAAAGGAGACAAGCTACCGGGGACCGGTTTCTGGCATTTCAGCCTTCTTCGGCCCGGCTTGCTTGAATCCTGATGGAGCAGTGAGAAAGGGACTCATGTCTGAGTATACCCTGCCACACCTATAGTGGCCAAAAACGATTCAGAAAAGTGGGTGGTGATGAACAGAGTGTCTGAATTAAGCAGACTAATTTGCATATAGCCAAGTTCTGAGCTGGGATGGTGCAGTGAGCTAAAAAACGGTGATGGGTCAAGCCCTGATCTTTGGACTGGGTAAGAGTGGTCTGCTTAATTCAGATACTCTGTTCATCACCACCCCCTTTTCTGAATCATTTTTGTCCACCAAGCCATCAGGATTCAAGCAAGCCGGGCCGAAGACGGCTGAAATGCCAGAAACCGGTCCCCGGTAGCTTGTTTCCTTCCCAGTATAAGAATTGGCTTGGTAGTTTGGTCTGCCCTGTTCCCATGATGCACTGGGCCAAGTTCTGAGCTGGGATGGTGCAGTGAGCTAAAAAACGGTGATGGATCAAGCCCTGATCTTTGGACTGGGTAAGAGTGGTATGCTTAATTCAGACACTCTGTTCATCACCACCCCCTTTTCTGAATCTTACTCTACAACGGCTGGTCAACCGAGCTAGCATTTCTAATAATTGCTGGTAAGTATAATCATTTCTGCACCCAAAAGCCCACTAAAACAAAAATAGCGTTTTGAACTGGATGCTTGTGTAAATACACATGGTTTTTCATTAGCCATTCCCTCATTCCCTGTGCCTTGACTTTCAGCTGTTAAAATACAAGCGATTAAGCATTTCAGGTGAGCACTTTTGTTTTTCGAATATCTGGGATAAAACAAACCTTCTGCTAGCCTTACAGCTTAATTTTCACACCAAATAACGTGTTCATATAATACGTGGCATCAGACTTTCCATAGGACACGCACATTCATTCTTGAACAGCAGTAGCACTTCTATTTTGATGAAAAACAGTAGGTTTAAAATGCCATAAAATTCTAACCACTTGGTACATTTTTGGAAATAATTTAATTCGGAAGATTTCACTTGATATACAAAAGCATAAATATTCAAACAACGAAAAGGAGTAATTCCCAAATAAGTAATGTGTCATTTAGGGCACATTAAATGTTTCAAAAGATTAAAAGCCATTCGATGAATCAAGCATGCAGACTGGTGTTGAAGTTTGACAATACAAATGATACTGGTGAGCAGCCTGCGTTTCACCAAACTCGCATGCTTCAATAGTTGAATGTCGTGTAAATCTGTCTCGGTGATGAACAGCCGCCGTTATTCAAACTAAAAATAATAGCGGGCCCGTGTGTAGTGATCCCGCAGGGGACTGGTGTTTTGGTAGACGGCAGACAGCAGAAAAAAGCATTTTGTCCTTTTTACCCCCAGTAATCCCACTGGAAAATGAAACATGTGCTATGGATTGATATCGACTCCTGCCAGGTTACCTCCCTAAAGAGGGCTCGTGCATGCACTATTGCTACATTTCTGGACGACCGCTCGATTGTTTATGCCCCGGGCTACTGTGGAACAGTGCGCCCCTGTCTGCCCCAGCCAAACTGCGGGGAAGGCGCACCACAAACAGCGGGGGTCAGTGGTCACATTTCTTAACACAGCTAACTCGCTTAGAAACATTTTCTTTTTCAGCCTCATAGTTTTGCTTTTCACTACCTCCAATTTTCACTTCTTCCCTACGCATCATTTAGTATTTTTTTTAGCTGCCTCCATCTTTACCAATTGTTGCATTTTTTATTTTATTGAAATGCACCCCCCTCCCCATTTGAAAATCGGCCACATCTTTGTTGCTATCGATTTTTAATTGGGTGAAGCGCCTATTATTGTAGATTACACTGGTCAAATTAAAGTGAAATATTTGGCGGGGAATTCAATCCTTCTCTGAAGAAACACCCGATCGTTGTTGTCTTCAATGAAAGGACATTTTTCCAATACCGGTGATTTCACTCATTGGCTTCTGTTAGCTTTGAAACGGAATATCCATTAATAGAGGAATGTTTGCTAGCTTTTATCCCTGTAAAATTCTCCTTGAAATATTGAGTTTGAGCTTGTAAAAATATAGCGCGTGTAGACACGGACGTCTGACAACCTTGACAGATCGGTGCGCTTTTAGTACCCGGGACTTTGAAAGTAGCTCCCTGTTTTCAAAGCAAATATTTGTCCATAAAGCTGACCCCCCCCCCCCCCCCCCTCCCCCTCCAGATGAAATGGCATGCTCCGGGCTGGAAATTTACATTGAAGTGCTGTGATAAATGAATCGGCGGGCACTCGGGTTTCATTCCATGTTTTCTGTTCACTTTACAGGTCTGTACGAGATGCTGGCCACGCTGCCGGCCCAGCTGCAGCCACATGTGGACAGCCAGGAGGAGCTGGCCTTCCTATGGGACATGTTTGGTGAAAAAAGCCTCCATTCACTGGTCAAGGTAAAAACCGCAATGAAGTTGCGTTTTAGTGTTTCAAACCAGCATATGGAAAGATGTTTTGCACGCCACATACTACACCAGCCTTCACATTGTTGCTCGGCAAAAAACAAAAACAGCCTTGTTTCTCTCCCAGCTCGAGTTCTGTCAGGGGTGGAAGTTGTTAAAAAAAGGATTCCGCAGAAAATACATAGATGATTTCATTTAATAGTGAAGCCTTGGCGAGGCGCCTAATGCAGCGAGCACATGTTGTTTGCCCTTGTTTAGAGAGCGCACGTGAAATGTTAGCAGGGAACCGAAGATTCCTTTATGGTCGTCTTTCAAGAGCTGGAGTTTAGCTTAAGTAAATAAATGTTCACAGCAAAAACGAGAAGGAATATATTTTCTGTGGTCAAGCATGGCAGGGGTTCAGTAGCCGCATGCATTTAAAATAATTTCCTCTAACCAAGTCAACTGAAATTCGAGTAAGCTGAGCCCCATTTTGGACTGAGGCCACTGTCCTGTTTGCTTGATTTGCATAATAAATACATGTAGCTGGGAATATAGCTAGTTTCGTCCTAAAGTGAGATGTTTTAAAATTAAAATTATCACATTTTAAAACATGACCCAGGGTATTGCATATCAGTCTTAGTAGCAGCTCATTGTTTAAAACCTGATGTGTAACTTTCTTCCAAGATGTGCCATGTCCGCTGGAAACCACACAAAACAGAAACACCTAGAGGGGGTATGTAAAGTTTGTATCTACATGTGTGGCTTCCAGCTCCTTTTAACACCCACCGATGAATTAAGTAATATCGTGCCAGTTTTACTATTTCCATTATGTGGCTGTCTAAATAAATGAAAAAGAAAACGTACCTGCAGTCCGCCGCCTCTCCTCTGCCGCAGGACCAGGAAGCACACAGACTCCCCTAGCCAATTACAATGCTGCGTTACACCAGCGTTATGATTGGTCTGAGCTCCGTGTTTCAGCGCTCCGAGTGGGACTGGGAGACTGCATGTTCTCCACCCAGGCTGTGCAATATCGCCGGTGGAGAACATGCAAAGTGTGCATGACAGTTTGGCCGGCCCCAGAAGGTCGGCCAGTTATGCACACTTAAGGTGCAGCAACCACTCCTCCCGCCTCTGCGTCACAGGAGCGCCGCCCCATCCCAAACTAACCTGGTTTCAGTACAACTGCAAGCTCCATACTAAAAATAAAATGATAATAAAGTTACAATACCATTTCATGTTTCCTTTGCACTGCTCTTAATGCAGTTGGGCAATGCTCTTCCACCTTAACAGAGGAGCCGCCACTGCATTCACTCACTTCCCTACTTTTTCCTGAGTTTCTTGACCTGTGGAAGTACAAGGCAAGGTCAGACCTTGCCTTATCCAAAATACTCTCTGCTACACATACACATTATTTGAAATTTCTTTTAACAAAGACTTGCTCGCTGCCACAATGTCATTCTGCTTGTGATCACATGCTTCGAGCTAGTGAAGACTTGGAACAAATACTGCAGCCCGTCTCTGGTACTCCCTCCGCATTCGTCAATGTGGAAATCTCCACTAAACCACGTTTAACTCCTTTCCTCTCTCTGCCTGAAGATCTGAATAATGTTCACTCACCTCAACAAACTCTACACATTCTTTGCCTTCTGTCTTTGCACTGAATTACAGGACTCCCAACTAATACATATTCTACTTTATTTAAGACATTCACAGTAGTAGTATGATTTCAAAGTATGTATTTTGTCCACTCCATTGAGCATAAGATTTATAATTTTTTTACATGACTAACCTAGTGTATAACGTTTGTTTGTGATACACAGTTGGATATTTCCTTGTTGTGTACACTGGTTAGATCCTTCATCCTCTGTTGCTTCACAGAGAGGTTATACTGTTGAGCTAGCCTGAAACTCAATCTTAGAAACGTGTAGTGTGCTGGCCTTAGATTTAAAGATTTACTGTGATCAGGATTGGAACAGATGTGCTGTCATCACTGCAGTCTGCTTCCAATACTTAGTTTCTGTGCGAAGAGTTTTTGTAGTTTTTGAGTACAGTTACTAGATGACTTTATGGCACCATGTTCCAGTCTTGAAATTCTATTTGTAAACCGTAGGGAGTCCAGTCCCCAAATCGATTCCGGGGGTTTATTTCTTGATTTATTATCAATTGAACCAAAGTGGTTTAAGTACGAGATTACAGTAGTTTTTAAACTGAAAGGCAAAACCTAGAACATTTGATGTAATACGACACGGAGAGCTTCGGAATCATATGCTCGAAGAAACAACATAGTTGTGTCTGTTGTGTGCAGTACGGTTGCACAGGTAGCTTTTGATACTTAAACATTTTAGAACTATTTGCTTTTAGATTACAATATGGACCTGGTCAAGAGGTCTAAATTGTCATTCATTATTATTTTTACTACAAATGTTTTTTCAGTCTCCAGAAAGACGAGGTTTACAGCCGTCAAACTGTGTAGACCTCTGCAATGCCCAGTTTCATCTATTTATTTATTGTCCAATCATTCCAGAAGTTCTTCGTCTAAGTAAGCTTCATAAGAAGGGCTTCACTATATAATAGAATTTGGCACTATGAATTCTTCATCCAAATGGAGCTGCAATATCTTTTGTAGCCAAAACTGGATGTTTAAACACAAAGAACATCCTTACAGTGGGTACAGCATATAGGAAGATTGCACATTTGTCAAAGTTCAGCATTATGTTTTGCTCATTTTACTCCTTTTCCTTTGAGGGACGACACCTTATTACAATTGATGGTAAAGGTCATGTTTAGAAATGCTCACGGCCAAAATGAATTGTCTTTTATGTGATCATACAAGACTTATCTTATCACATAAAATATACATTTTGGTTTAAGATGCACTGAAACCTGTAAAATTAGGTTATTCCATAGGAGAAGAGAACATGTTCTGGAAAGAATGTGGTCCAAGATGCTTGCAATGGCATCTTTTTTTACCAATGATAAGAATGCAAGTCTTGAGCATTTCAGAAAATGCATGGTTACATTTTTTTTTCATTGTCGCTGAATGCGACACCGATAGCTGTTCAAGGAAAGAAGACATTGTCACTGGCCCATTTTATAGGCCAGGATTCTGCAGCAGTCTAAGACTTAGTAGAACATTGCTCATGCTTTGTGACAGATTCGTAGTGGGCTTAACAGGTAATGTCTGATGTTGCCACAACATAATTCCAATCCATGTTTCAAACAAAATCAAATCCACCAAGAATCTGTGGCAAACGGAGATTTTCAGCACAGTTTGTGTTTTGTGAAAAGTGACCGGTAATCTAAAGTGAAATCGACAGGTCCTCTTATACCATAACCAGGCCCTGGTGGGGGTTTCACTTTGGCCAGTGTAATCTGAGTAATTCTGCATTTCTCTTGTAGCGCAGAATTACTGATTAATTAAGGTATTTCCACTCTTCTGGTGGAATTAAATTATGTAGTGGTTTCTAAAGTTTAGAAACCTCTGCATATACCACTCACCGATAACTCCTGAATACTCTGCAGTGAGAGTATGCAAGAGCATCGAGTAGTATTTAGCTGCAATATTTTTATAGTGCATAATGCATACTTGCATCCATTTTTAGTGAGGGTGCATTTTGCACTATGAAAATAAGTGCCAAATGCCCACTCTGCCCTGTCGCAGGATTCAGTGGAATTTAGTGAAATTTGAACGTAGTTATGTATGATTCCGCTGACTCCAACTCTCCCAATTTCGTCCATCCCTAGCCATAACTTGAATAGACGGATTCTTGCTCAGCCACACAGTACCTATATACTTTTCATCAGAGAATGTCCAACCCATTCTCTTCAGCTCCTTATATTGAAAAAATTACTGCCTTGAGTGCTATGCAGATGCATCTACAAAGAGGTTTTCACAGTCTAGTTGACACTTGTTAGAAATGGGGGTCTCTAGTTGGCAGTGGCTTGCTCCCTGTCTAAGTTCAGACCCTTCCTTCTAGTCAGGGTAAGGGGATTACACACCCAAGATAACCCCTGCTCACCCCCTCGGTAGCTTGACATCAGCAGTCAGGCTTATTTCAGAGGCAGTGTGTACAAAACATATACAGAAACACAGTGAAAACACTACTAAGGGTCACCACACCAGCTTAGAAAAATAACCAATCTTTATCTGAATAAAGCAAGACCAAAAGACAAAAATCCAAAATGCTCAAGTAAAGATGTGAATTTTGAAAAATTAAACCAACAATACAGTTCCTTGAAGCCGAAGGCGCCGACTGGGGATATGGCGTCATTTTGAACAAGACCAATACAACAGTTCATTAGTGTGGCATTGGAAAGACTCGCAAAACAGTACCTTTAGAAATGAAGAGGCTTCTGGACCTTGCAATGAAATCCAAAGGTGAAGCGTCACCGGAGTCGGTTCCGGAAGTTAAAGCAGAAGTCGGGCATACCTTGAAGTGAGCCACGTTGCAGATCGATCTCCATGATGTTGAATTCAGGAGCGCTGGCAGGCCTCTGAGCTGCAATGTTGCCTCAGTCGATGCGTTGTGCTCTTCATTACTGGTGCCATCAGCCACAGTGCCGGCAGTGGCATTGGATGGAGTTGATGGTACGGTCGTCTGCAAACCAGGGGCTGCATTGTGTGACAGGGCAATGTGTCATGCTAACGAGCGGTGCCCGCAGCCATGGTGCATGCAGCGGCGTCCGTGACATCGTGAAGCGTCGTCTGTGAGGTCAGGGCAGCAATGTTGTTGTGGTTGATGCGTTGCCCTTCTCACGAGTGGTACCTACTGCTTTGGTGCAGGCAGCGATGTCTATGGCAGCGTCCAGGTTGCTTTTCTTGGAGTTTCAGCACAACCACTCAGTGCTAAGGGAGAGGCCTTGTTTTTGCACCACTTGGCAATGCAGGACTCACAGCAGAAGAGTCCCAGTTCGGCAACAAGATGTGGATACAGTCATTGATCTCCCTGAGACTATCAACAGGAGGCAAGCACACACAAGCCTTTGGAGAACCTTGGCAAGCAGGATGAAGAAAGCTAAGTCTAGTACTTTCCCTGTCCAAGACAGAAGCAGCAAGCCAGCACAATACAGCTACAAGCAGAGTGGCAGCTCACCTCCTACAGCTTCTCCAGCTCTTTGTCTTGGCAGAATCTCCTCTTAGTTCAGCAGTGTTAAGAAGTTATGGTGTTACAGTTCCAGTACTTATACCAGTTTCCGCCTTTAAAGTATGCTAACTTCAAAGGAAAGTCTTCGTAATGCACAAGACCCTGCCTTTCCCTTACCTGGAGTGACAATTCATAGTACCACACTAGCTCAGGAGGACCCATCAGCCTGGTGATGGGCCAGCAGGATATGCAGGGCACACCTCAGCTCCCTTTGTGTGACTGTCTAGAGTGAATGCACAAACAGCCCAACTGTCAATCTAAACCAGATGTTTATTCCACAGGTAGGCAGAGAGACAGAAGGGTAAAGCAGGAACATGACCACTTTCTAAAAGTGCATTTTTAATCACAGAATTTAAAAACCAACTTCACTTCAAAATGTATTTTTAAATTCTGAGTTCAGGGAACCCAAATCCCAAATCTCTTCCCAACTGCAAGTTACACTTGTAAGATGTTACAAGGCTGCTCAAATGATAATCTATGGGAGTCGTTGCAGTAGTGAAAAACGAAATTGGCTGTATTTCACTATCAGACACCCGTGTGTGTCCTACCTTTCACATACACTGTACCCTGCCCACAGAGGTGCCATGATCCTACCCTAGGGGTGCCTTACATGTAATAAAAGGGAAGGTTGGGCCTGGCAAATGGGCGCACTTGCTAAGTCAACATGGCAGTTCAAAACTACACACACAAACAATCCACTGACATGCCAGAGACATGATTGCAGGGATACCCATGTGGGTTACACAGTCAGTGCTGCAGGCCCACTAGTAGCATTTGAATTACAGGCCCTTGGCACACACAGTGCACTTTAGTAGGGACTTACCAGTAAATCAAATATGCTAATCATGAATAAACCAACCACCATTACAATTTATACAGAGAGCATGTGCACATTAGCACATATCAGCAGTGGTAAAGTGTCCAGAGTTCTAAAGCCAACAAAAACAGATCAGGAAAAACAAGAGGAAGAAAGCAAATAGTACGGGGATAACCCTACAAAAAAGGCCAGGTCGAACAACAATTACTGCATGTTCTCCTCTAGTGTGGTGGTAGGGGAGAAGTGAGAGAGAAGAGCTTAAAACTTCGCTTGAATGCAATAAGCACAGTGGGATATTTCTACTGAACAGCTTGACTCCTTTCTAGGAGTCATGATAAAGGTAGGATTAGAAGGTAATAGCAATCGAACGTTTACATCCATACAATTTAAAGATGATGCTGATCTGCTTGTGCCTCTAATGAGATTTGTGAGCACCAGTCTGATCTGCAGAGGCCTCAAGTGGACTCACCATCAATGTTCCTAACTTCTATTCCTCCGCCCTGCATCATGATAACTCTATTGTTGTGCTGTTAGTATATTTTTTGAAATGTCTATTCTTCTCGCATTTTTCTTTCTTAATTAGTTTTGTTATGTAAAGCGAAATCTATTAAACGAAATCCATGAAATAAGGAGGTGTTGTTGGCACTTTGATAGTTTTCCCTGTGCTCTAATCTTCTTCCAGTTCGACCCAGGTATAGGAGCTGGTCACCCTGCTTTCCATAGGCTACCAGTAGGTGCAAGAATGAAGCTCGAGTTTCTTTGCACCCATCACAAGGCTTACTGGGGCAGGACCCACGACAAACTGGCCAGCCACTGAGTCACCAATTAAAACCCATATTCTGCAGTGACAAACCTTACATCTCAATACCCTTTCCGCCAAGAAACTGATAGCATATATTTGGGAGTCCAATGACCCAAAATGTGGAATTAAAAGAAGCCAAACGTGGGTGCACAATACAATTGTAACCTTTTAAGGACATTCCTGTTTTTTTCCAATATGATTTCATGTAAACTTTAAACCTCCAAGAGCAATCATTGAATATTATTGGACAGGGACCCTCCTGTCACCTCCTAAAATGAAACAATCTCTTTTTTGTATTCAACCTATATCGATAAAGTCAATGAGCGAACCTAGGCAACTCTAAATAAAGGAAAAGTACAAAACACTATATTTTCTTCAAAATATAATATTTTTAACCTTGTATTTAGGGTTTGTAAGTCCGATAAAGATTAGAAAACTATTTTTTTTTTTTTAAAGATGTTCCTTCCCCAAACCCCAATTGATAATTGTATGCACGTTATCACTTACTGCACCACTTCATTTGGATGGTTCATGCGCAAGTTGAAAAGTAAAGTGGAAATTTAAAGCTTAGCATGACAGACTTAAGCACTCGGGATTTGGCTATGCAAACAGAGCGAAAACCCAATTATATTTCGCACTTAGGCGCACTGATAAGTCATGTTTTCATTTACGAATGCAGAATTTAAGCACACATGACCCTTTTCTCGAAACTGACATCTCAAGGACCATTACCTTCGGCAGATCATGATTTAATGAACCAGGATCTGGTAATGGTGTGTGCAGATGCCACATTATTTCACCTATGTGTGACACCGATGGGCTGAAACAGTTTAGCATATTGGACCATGAATTACTGTTTTCCTCTGTGGCATTTCCAAATGTGGTAAATGTGTCCTCAGACGTTCCCGTTGCCACTTAACCGATCACCTGTAAAATAAAAATAAATTGGCAAAGTTTAAATCCAGCATTTCTAAAGATTTCAAGGAACTGCATTTTGCACAAATTAGAACTGGTGTAAATTACTCAGAGATTAATTGGTTGGATAGCAAGCTTTCCTCAAACCTTTGAATGTATTTGCTTATAGAGATTGTCTGCTTAGGATGTATAAGTTGTAATAATGTGTTTTTTGTTGAACATCGATGTACATGGCACAGAAACAATTTTGGACGAGGATCCTGGTGTCAAGGAGGAGTACATAAATAAGAAAAAGATTGGAGATTGGGGCTGAGCAAAAACGCAGCAAGTAGAGAAGGTGATGACAAGCTGAATAGACCAGATGTGGAATTGAGAGCAAGCCAGTAGAGGGTTCTGCAGATGATGAAAAATGTGAGCAGGAATATTTAAAAGCAAAATAGACAAGCAGACACATTATGTTGTGGCTGTTTTTTGAGGCTAGACTTGGAGACTGACTCAAAAGGAATGTCAGCACTTTGTTTCAGAGATCCAGATAATGGACCTGAAGTGTTTGTCCATGTGAAGATGGAGGGAAATGAGTTTCGATCAGTTTCAAAAGTATGAGTGGTGAGATGTGAAAAGGTGCGAAGGTGAAGCAAAGACGGGTGATCAGTGGCAACACCACTGTTTTGAGTAGAAAAAGATGGGGTGGGGGTGGGAAAGGTTCTAGAATGTAAATCCTGCTTGTCTCCCAAGGAAGTTATGTTTCTTGATCATCTTGTTGGTGTTGCTCTAAAATTAACACCAGAGAGTGACTTTTGAATGCTACTGACGTGATGTACATCCCTAGAATTTAAGTGCACGTTGTGTAATGCTGCTGGTCCTGGTTTTAAGCTTATGCTTGGTTCTGGAGCATACTGGTCCCCTTTATTGTTTAGATAGCCTTTCACAGAACTAGACTGGGTGGGTTTCGTGCACACCTGGTTATTGTCTCCTGTTAGTACCACTGTAACGAGATAAGGGGATTTGCACGGGGTTTAAATACAAAACATCAGCTGGTGTGTTGACACTGTTAACTGTGATGTACAATCTCGAATACTGCAGCTGTGAATAAAGTTTAAAAAATAAAAAAAATAAGCGCTCCCGGTAAAAGTAATTGGAGCAACCAGTTCATTTTCCACCATAGTATTATAAGCAGAAACCTTTGAGGAAGGCAATTGTCTATGATTGATTCATTTTTATAATGTAACCTAAATATTTGAGGTATCTTTGTTCATCATGCAAATCGATGTTGCACTGGGCATTAGGACAAAAGCATCCCCCCCCCCGTTTGAATCTTCCAGTTAAATCTAATCTTATAAGGCATATGGAAAAAATACATTTACGCCTTGTAATTTGAATCCCTAGTTGAGTCGGTTCTTAAAACAAAATATCCTTTAGCTAAGGGTGATAAGTAACAGTGAATCCATCTTCCAAATCGTATTCATTAGAGTCACTCTATATGTAAACTCCAATACCTACTGAAATGCATTTGTGTCATGCAACTCGCAACATCTCCATGTTGAAATGGAGTAGGCACAGAGGGCATGCTTGACTTGCGGTAGCATCTGGGTAGCTCTTCTTCATTAGACTACTAAACCAAAAACATACTGTCGAATTTTTCTGTTTGATTTTGGACTGATATATACTTCTCTCTGAAGCTGCACCTTGAGAGGGCGAATCTTCAACATCCTGCTCAGTTGTCTATTTCGGGTTGCCTTAGCTGCATTAATGGCAAAGCGAGGCGTTTCTGGCATACGATGAAAATGTTCCTTTAAAATGTTTAGTGCGTTGCTAATAGAAATGTGTTCTTACCAACTTAGAGTATGTTTTTATATAAACATCTTCCTACAGTGTAGCAGAAACAAATGTTCCATTTGTAGGTGCGGTGAGGTTACCGAGGGTTCACTTCCCCACATGCCACCTTCGTTTACAACTTGTGGCATAGCCGGCCTGCCCAATGTCTGCACACATTGGCTACTGGCCATCACTACCCGTAGCACTGCCAGCATCTAGTATTACAATCAGCGTTTTAAGAAAATCTGTGAAAAATATTTGTTAAGGGTGCTGTAGTAGTTATGTGTAATAGTTTAGTGAGGTTCGGTGTTGTTGAACTGTGTTTTTCGCGAGTATGTTTGTAGCTCTGAACCAGGAAATGAGAATGACTTAAGCTGTAGTAGCAAAAATCATGAATGTAAGACTACCTTCTCATCTTTTGAGTTAACATTTCCAAAGTTACTTAAAAGGCTGCCCGTCTTTACCTGCTTTACGTTGGTGGGTTTCTGTGTTGATCAACGCTTCAAGAAATGTATGCTTTTGGCATTCGGAAGCATTTAGTTCACGGGTTTGTTGTTTTTAAGATGCAGCGTGAGTTGTAAGAATGGAGAAAGAAGGCAATATTTGAGGTGGACGATCTCTAGCTTTTTATAAAATATTTGACTAAATCACCCTGCAGCCTGCTGTCGACGTGGAAGTGGAGAGAATACGTAAATTTTTTAGAAGTGTGAGAGCTCCACAGTGAAGATTCAGGAAGACAATCTGGTGGTGTCAGATCTCATCCTCACCACTATAGAAAGCCATCGAGCGAATCTACTGCACACCTCTCTGCACACACCTTTCACATAATCACAGTACAGTACATACAGAACATAACCGAGGAATAATCTTAAGCACGAGGGAGTGCGATGGTGGAACTCCTAGACCTCCTATCTCTTGATGGGAAACGCACAGTGCCTGGTTTTTCTAGTCATGATATCTACAATACTCTGTTTATCCTGGTACTCTTGGTCTTGGGATATGTTATATGTTACCGGCCAGAATACTTTTGGAAACTTGGCCCTGGAAGGAATAAAGGGTGCTTCAATCAGTGTCCTATGTTGTTCCTGAAGTATCTGCATTCTACCAAATTTTCATTCATGCAAACTACTTCTGTGTTTATTTATCACCATCTCCAGATGTATAATGCACGTCTTACATTATGGAAGTGACCACAGTAATGAGGTTTAGATCCTTGTCCTTTAATGAGAGATGCACCAAGTTGCAGTTGTTGATAATCTCAGAATTCACGCCATGCTCCTAAATGTGTAGAGTAGATTATTAGTCCTGTTCACTGAATTAGCCACATGTAAACAAGCATGGACAAAGCCAGGAGATCTTGCCTTTGGGACCTATTGAGTATGCCAATGGCCTCCAGCCATGCTGCACAGCATCCCCTATGACACAAGACCTGAAAATATCCCTTTAATAAATTGATATTCTGTCATCTCTGTTTCCATAACAGAGCTCGCTCGTCACAGGGTCTCAGCTTAATGAAAAGGCTCGCTGCTCCAAGGAGAGGGCAGACAACAAAGGTACAAGGGCTCCCTAGACACTTTCCCTTCTAAGGCTGAAACGCATTCAATAGTACTCCATTCATATTGATTCTAGAATTGGATACCTTTGTAACAACCTAATCCAGATATCGAGGACTATAGTTCATCCTTTCCAGAACCTTGAATTTATGCAGCTGTATTAAGGTGAGGAACACCTTCTCAGCATCCAAGGACTCCATCACAGTGGGTTCAGAGACTGGCGTAATGGAGTCATTAGAGGTTCATTACGGTGGATTGTCTTGCATTTATTCCAATTTGTCCAGGCGAATTGGCCCCTTAATCTCATGTAGGTGTCAGATAGCCGGGAGTGCAGTCAAGATCTTGTTGCTCACATTTAATATGAATTTGGGATCTTACAAGGCCCTGTTTTTCCTAGGATTTCTCTGCTTATGTTCAGTCACCAAAGTTGCTGTCCTCAAATCTCTTGGGAGCAGCCCACTCCCTTCTAAGCCCAGAAAATACATTTACAGCGTGTTCTTCATCTTTAAGTTAGCCATTATCATTTACACTCAGAACCCGTGTGGACTTGCTTTTACCTGACTAGTATTTATTGATAACTGTGGCAACCTCTTCTGTCACCTCTTCCATCAAAGAATTCCTTTCTTTCTGCTCCATCATTAGGAGGGAGATATCCTTTATAAATTCGCAACTTCTCTGCTATAAGAGAATGATCTTGGTTGGTACAATCTAGGATAATACACAGCAAAAACCTGCACAATTTTGAAGTCACAGGTGAAGCTTTATCTTGTGCCATCCTTAATATCTCTCAACGTTCTAGTTTCTTCTTCTCATATGCTGAGCCAGGCAATCAATTTGCAGCTTATTGCCTATCCAATATAATATCGTGTGGATGCCCGGGTCTTGTTTTTCACCAGGCTGTACTACTCTTCAAGTTTGTCCTTAATACGCTGATGCCTCAGGTGTTTTCTTCTTTAAATGATCTCTCTCCAGGGCAGTGGTACTTCCTCTTGCAAGGTTGTTTTTTGGGGGGTTGGTTCCTTTCTACCATACCAATTTTTACATGGCATATCGTATAAAATCAGATGTGTATGCCTTCTACAGGATGACTGCAGAAGCTAAATGTTTTTGGTTTCCTGAAAAAGTATATTTGTGTGACATTGTAGAAATGATTGAGTTCGCTTTGGTTTTCAGTTTCCAAATATCAAAACTCCACCTTCCCTCGAGAGCCTTTCAGTTGACCATCCCCTCACTTCCAGTGAGGGACATCTAATCTGACCTTTCCTTGGCAACTGTTTTACATCCCTGAATTTGAAGAGATTAATGTAGAGCACAAAATATATTCTAGCCTATAATATGAATTATGTGCCCTGGATTTGAAAGAGAATTCTTTGCTATTGCCATAAGTGGATTTCCACTCACCTGTGATTCCTAAAGTGGAGCAGTGTTTTAGGTTTTTGTTACCCACCCTTCTCTCTGCTCCTCTTGTGGTAATCCTGTTAAACATATTGTTCGTAACCAAGTTAAAGCCACCTCAACACCAAGTGGGCAAAAAGAAATTACAGACTTTAACGATCCTATCTTTTCCAGTATTACCTACCTTTCTCACTCAGACCGTGACCCCCTCAAAGAACTATCAGAGAATCCTGAATATAATTGTCTGCTTGTCTCCCTCCCAATAAAGTGGCACTCATTGCCTGTTAGTTGGTTTTCCTGCAGCATCCTTAAATCTGGTCTTTGTCTCTGGAGTGTTTGTATTACCACTTCCGGCTTCACTAACGCGCATCATTCACATTCCACATTAAGAATCTGGTCACCCCTGCTTAACTTTTTGAAGACTCTTCCAATGTCCGACGTCAGTGACAATGTGGCTGCCCTTCCAATGGGAGTCCTTAATTGAAGATTTGTGGGACCACGGTGAATTGCACTAACTCCTGTTTCTTGAAATATCCCACACTTCTGTCTACGCCAACAATGCCAATGTGCGAAGTACCTGTTGCCCTAACATAAATAAGCAACTGAGTGAAGGTGAAGACTAACTTACGTGTGAAGCAATACTTTATCAGGACCAGACCAACTCTCGACACCCCCCTTTAATCAAGGGCATATTTGGTCAGCTTGTTCTGTTGTTCAAGGGGTAACCCTCTTTCTCTCCCAGGATGGTTGCTCTACTGCCGTCAATAGGCAACAGTGAAGTTTCAGTCCCCCGCACTAGAGGGGTGATGAGTGATGGGTGATCATCCTTTGCCAGTATTACTTGTCACTCTTGCAGTGAAGGAGAGGGCTTGTCAGTCAGTGGCAGGGAATGGTGAAAGACGTCTGACGATTGTGGGGGTGAAGATCGAGAAATTACTCCTAGAGTGTAGAGGGATGGAAATGGATAAAAAAGGGTAAATATTGAGGCAGGGGCGGTGGGTGACATTTCAAAGTGGTGGGGCGCAAAGTGATTTGCATCCAGCACCGTATCGAGCGAGCGCAGCGAGCGAGCCCCGAACCCCAAAAGGGGGGTTTGGGGGGATAACCCCCCCCAAGAAAATTTTGAAAAAAAAGAAGAAAAATCGTGCATTTTCAAGCAAATTTGAGAAAGCAGGAAGGTTAATAAAGCAATTGTGAAAGTGCAGTTATTACATTAATAGATGGCATAACATAGGTAGCTGCTTATTCAGTATAACCATAGAGCTTCATGCATTTCGTCCTATTACGCTCAGGTGCTAAATTCAGACTATAAGACTTTCATGAAAATCTCAGCTCTAAGAGTAGAAGAAGTTGCACGCAGTTGGGAAACAGCCTTCACAAAGCTTTGGGAAAATGAGAGGCAATTACTTTAAAGCAAACTGAAAGCAATTCATCAAGTAGTAACTTAAAGCAATGCATCCAGCAAAACAGTGCATGCAGTCAACCATACAAAAGTAAACTAAAGCAAGTGTGAACCAGTGAACCTTCACTTTGAAAGCAGGGGGCTAGTCAACAGGCCAGTCACATACATTTAAACTGAAGAAGAGTACACCTCAGCATGCAGGCACCAACATAAAAGCACCAAGCAAGTCAAACAGTTTAATGAAAGAAAAATGAAAGCAATACATCCAGCAAACTAGACAGTGACTCAAAAGTAAACTGAAGCAAGTGCACACTGAAAGGAATGCACAGTCATAATTCAGACATTCACATAAAAGCAACTTACCAAGACACCCAATCAATTACATGGGAAAAAACTTGAGCCAATGCACCCAGAAAACCAGACCAGCACACCAAAGCATCCCACTCCTGATAGGATGGCAAGTGTGCTCTTAGGGTCACCTCTCAGTTTTTTGGCAGGGTTGAGCACCCCCCAGTTTTATGCCCTGTACGCCTGAAGGGGAGACAGGCAAAAGGGATTTTGGGACATCTGGCACAGCCACTTTGTAATCGAGGTCACCGACCCAGCTCAAGACTGAGTTACAGGCTGATCTTAAATCTTTAAACAACCACAAGGGTCTCCAGCTAGTTGGTTCTTGAGCCAAAAGAGTCCTCAGCTCACTGGGAGTCTTTACATCGTGCCTGAGATGACATGACAATGTCCCTTAATCCGGAGCAACTGTGGGGACTGGTCTGGGTCTGACTTGGTACATCAGAACTGCCCCATACCTTACTGCATTAAAAACATTCAACAGTTTCTGGAGTGAGCCACTTGTACAAGTGGACATAAGTACACCAAAACTCTGGAACGGTCACAAGTAAGCAATCTGAAGTCTTGGCAGCTGTAAATAAACACTTTGACTGTCAGATCACCAATTAGCAATTAAAAGGCTTAAAAGATCACAAAAAGCAACTTAATTACTCCAAATGTGAATGTCACTTCAGACCAGCTTTCGCCTTTCCCTTTATTTTCACTCTACACACTCCAGCAGGCTGCAATCACCAGGGAGGAACACATCCAGCTCACAATTTGACTTCCCAACAATAAAACCAGCAATTTACAGAGTATTGGGTTGTGACAATCAAGGGTTCACCGGTTTGGACAAATGCCAAACACCTTCACAAGCTTTTATACAATGAAATCTCCTAGCTTTCCCAGACTGCAGCCTTCAATATTTATGCAGTTTGCACGCCATATGCAGAGCTCTTTTATCATGCGCAGAAGATGGTGCAGTCCTGTCACATACACACAGTCCAGGCACTGAAGAAACATTGTTCGAGCTTCGAGAGATTACTATTGAATTCCAGTGACGTCTACATTCCTTCCAAACTGTTAAGAAAAATGTGAAATAAAGATGCTGCCAGCTCAAACACATTTTGGCAGTAAGCCTTTAAATTATCTTAATCAACAGAGAGCGAGGCTAAGACTCGAACAACTTAGTGCTTTTTCTTGAGTCTCCGTTTCACATTGTGTCGTGTGCTACATGAATACATATTTATGTACAGACTATAGCTCCATACAGTGAAAATATGTATACATGTAGCACACGTGGCTAACTGGAGGTCCGTGAAAAAAGTCAAAAAAGCACTAAGTGCTGTTCGAGTCTCAGCGCCGGCTCTAATAGATCCTGTGATTCGGGGCAAATCGCTTCGCCTTGTGGTGCTTACAAACCTCTGAGCTAGTGTGATTTAGCCAGGGTGGGTGCACAGGTAATACCCACCAAAACCTTTGGGTCGAGTTTGCAAAACAACAAACTCTCCTGAGTGAACACCACAAAGGCTGTTAGACTGCACAGCTTAAATAGAAAATGCCTGGGCTACCAACTGTACTCTGTTGGACATCACCTGTGACGCAACAAACAAGGGCTCAGCTTCAGCTACAGAACGATATCCGTACCTCCTACTGGTGATTCGACGCTACAGGGAAAAGTGCTGAAACGGGGTCACCACTATCCCCTGGGAATGGTTTTCAGGACACCTTCCCTTTTCTCTGTAAGTGTCTTTCCGTCACCACGGGACTGCGAAGTGCCGATTAAAAGCAACTGCCCACATAAGATGACGGTAAAGCTGAAGCAATAAAACTGACAATTATGAATCAAAACAGAGAACGAAACGCCACATTTTAGCAGCGTGGCGAGTCAAGTCAGAAGGAAGACCGAGAACAAGTCATTAATAAAAACAACTTAAAGAGAGAACATTCAAACCCACAGTTGCAGGTGTTTGGAATTTTCAACACTGAACCCCCCCAAAAACGGTATCCCAGCACTTCATCAGAGTGGAAGGTAAAATCCGGCAATTTGGTGTCTGTGCAACTGGGTCAGACCACCTCTGAACAGCGGGATGAGGTCTCACGAGGGCATAGGAATATCAGGGACAGGCTCTGGACGTCCGCATGGGAAACAGCATATTGGTCTTAATCTTGTGCCCAGGACCTCTTTCTACTCTCTATCTGTCTAAAGATTCAGGCACCCTCTTGCCTTCCCACCAGGGGCGTAGCTAGAGCTTGTGGCGCCCGGGGCTATCCCTCAGATTGCCGCCCCTGGGGAGTGGGGCAGGGGGCTGGAGAAAAAGGACCGAGAGACACGTGGTATCGCCGTTAATAGTTACCTCGATCATGCAAGTTACATGCACATACATGACACAGTCCAAGGCTACACAGTTGAATACAACGGTGAACGGCAGTACAAAGGAGAACACACAGACTGCCACCATACTAACACTTACATTTGTGACATTTAATTGCGGCTCTCTCCAGCACCTGCACCGCCACATATGCAGTGCAATTCTTAAATCAAATATTGTAGCGTGAAGAACAAACTGACGACTTAACGTTCACTATAAGACAACACATCTTTGCTAACATGGATTTGTATGACTGTGGTGCGTCGGTGGTGGGAATCCCGAATCAATCCATTCCTCAAGATCCCCACCGGGCACCGGGACAGGGTGGAATAGTTAGAGGCTGGCTCCCGAGTCCCAGGATGTCGCGCAGTTCAGAAACCTTTGAAATGCCACCCGCTCGATGCACACGGCGGACGGCAGCTGAGCTCAGCATGACTCTGGGACCTGTGGCTCGTCCCAGCATTAGCCAGTGTCTTTGTGCGGGAGGTTGACATTGCCCAGGAGAGACTGCCTGACTCGCGCAGCAAACCACACCACCATAGCTGCCATGGTTTCAGATTGCAATGTGTGACATTTTTATAATTCCAATGTAATTATGAGTGACATTCCAACATCCATGAGTGACACTATCTTGCGGGCAAAAATCAAGCAATCATGATGAGAGGCACATATTAAATATCAGAGATCCTACCCATTTGAGCAATGAGAAACTCTAAGAACATCTTAGAACTGCTGCACGGCACCAGAAATATAAGGGTACAAACCAGAGACACACTGTGTAACTACAGCCTGGCAGGCACTGCTACTGCTTAGAATGATCTGTTCATGACCACACGCTAGCCTAAAAAGCACATTTTATAGCATGGGTCAGCTTGTTATTGAAACTACCCTCACAACCCTAACCCTTGCCCTCCTGCATCTGTCTCCCATCTCTGAGAAAAATACCAGCCTTCTGTTCTCATTGTAACATTTTGCAAAGGGCCTAGACACGATTCTTACATACAACTTTACATAGCTGCCAATATTTATAATTGCTTATGTGTGATATTTATGTGTTTTCATTGTGTGACACTTCGAGTGGCACTTCCTCGTGAGTAAATCAAAGCAGGGACTATGATTTGCGTGTCTGCGAGTTTTCCATTACTATAGTTAAAAATACAACACAGTCTTCAGAGTGCCTGAATCCATCACATTTTGCCACTTATACTGTCCACTGCAGCTTCTCACTCTTTTCCTGCAGAGTGGACTGGCCTCGGAGATAACCATCTGCTCTGAGTCAGACCAGCTGTGTGGGACCGAAATTATGTTTGGGGGGTAGGGCGGAATCAGCATTTAGGTAATTGCGACGCAGGGGAAAAAACATCCTGCCAACATCATTTAAGATTAGAGGCTGGGATAGCCTAGGGCAGCTCGGTAAAAAGAACTAAACTACCCGTTTCCGTCTGGAACTTGTACACCACTAGTGCATAACAATAACTGTCTGGGGTGCATTGGATTCCAGCATTTAAAAAAAGATCTGTGTGTGGGGGCTGCTGTTCGGATAATAATATAAATCGTCATGTTGTTCTCTTTCTCAATTGAAGAAAGCCTGTGGGAAGGCCCGACAGTGGGCTTGATTGGGCTTGATTAATTACAAGTTTTGATCTGGGCTTATGTGAAGCAAGTATAATAACGGGGAAAAAATGCCAGCGCTCACCTCTATGATCCGGGCCCGCCCAGCTCAAATCACACCTGCATTGATTCACGAGTAGATCCGCGCCGCTGGGAGGATTAACTAGATAAGCAGCAGCTGAAAGCCAGCGTCGAGCAGCTCCCTCCGCTACAGGCTGCCCATGGTCTAAGTTAGCCTGTCACTGCTGGTGAGGGTCGGGTGAGCCTGAGAGGCCCGTCTCACCCGCGATATGTACTGCCCCGTGGTATTGCACTGCAGCTAATCTTGAAATGCCGCCCGGCTTTTTGCTGCACCGCCCTAATAAGTATCCCATAGATATTGGGCATTGAAAGTGGCGTCACTCTTATGCCAGCCACTGTTTTGGGTTTTGCTCCCAATCATGCGTGCAATGTGCGTACGCTGCAGGCAGCAGTTGAAAGGTGAGTTTGCCGCCGCATTTATAATTTATTTGGGGGCTGGGAACACTGACTGACAAAGTGTCAGACAGTGAATGTCCCCAAATAAATTATAAAACCCGCCGCAAAGGGCCACAAGTGCCGCCTCCAAACAGTGCCGCCCAAAACAGTGCCCACCTCCCCCCCCAGCTACGCCGGTGGCTCCGTGTGAAAGGTGGCTGTTCCCATTAATAACGCCACAAGAAATCTCATTTATAATCATATTCAACATAAGAAAGACAATTGCGGAGGGGGGACTGGGGAATTAGAATAATAAAGAAGGGGAAACTTACCTGACCGCCGATCAGCGCCGCCTGCATCTTCTAAATTCTGGAACGCCTTCACTGGAGCGGAAACCCCACCCTCCGTCCTCAGCCAATCTTAGCGCTGGAGCTGCGCCAGGATTGGCTAGAGAGGCACATTTGCTGCTCGCCCTGTCGCCCTTTGGCAACCCGGGCTGTTTGAGCAAACAAGCACCCCTGGGTCCCGCTGAGGATCTTACAGTGCGCATGCTTGAGAAAGTTAACAACTTTCTCAAGCATGCGCACTGTAAGTTCCCCAGTGGGACGGTCTGCTGCAGCCTGAGTGTGGACTGTCACTCAAGCTGCAGCAGGCCACCCCCCCCCTGTTCAATTCCCGCCCGGCCGCTGATCTGTTGCTGCAATGTATCATACGTATTTTACTTAGAAGATTGGCTGGCGGCCGCGATGCGGGTCCATGGTGGCTGGTGGGGCTACGCCCCTACGCCCCAATGGACGCACCGCTGCTGTATTGAGGTATAATGAATAAGGGATGAGAACAAAGGTTGAAGGAGTGACCTGTGAGGAATAAGATATTGTTTTAGCGAGGGCTTCCGTTTTCTCCCTCTTCTTGTTTTTGTGTGTGCATTCTGTACTTCGGAACTGAGAGGTGGAATTACTCTGAAATACTTGACCAATATTTTACTAGGATTTCGAGGTTTACAGTGTTAGCCTTCCATTTACAAACGTATAGAGAGTTTACATATTTTTTAAAAAAGTTATGCTTTTGGGTTTGGTTGCAATCTGTTTTAACTAAAGTAAGTTCAATGTTGAAACAGTCTCGTTTTTTAACACTAGGCTTGTTTTATTGTTTAACCGTTATTGGTGTTTATGCTTATTTTATCTTGTAAAAGTGCTCTTAACTGTAGTACGTATAAATTCCTCCAGAAAAATTGTTTTTTGAGTTCTTAATAATATTTTAAACGTTCAGCTTTAGTATATTGAACACAATGAAATTATGTTTTAGTATTGTGTAGCGTCAACTTTCTGTAGATTCAATTATGCTTGCTGACCCCCGTTTTGTCCGATTATCCGTGTTTTACAATAAATTAGCTCCCAGGTATGATGTTCAGGGCCATGCACGTTTCATGGAGCTGACACATGTTACACAGATCTCGTACCGAAATCTTCAGGTTGGTTAACAGCAATCCAAGCATGCATGGTTTCAGTCACGGGCACGTCATAAATCTTAGTTCTCAAATTGCAGCATAAACCCTCAGGCATTTTAGAAAAGTATGTAGTGGTTGTTATCGTGTTAGTATTATGTCAGAAACACTCAATTAGTCACATTAAAATCAGCAGCAAATTGTGTCAGACTGTTATTAGTGCTAAGCAGCGCGCGGACGCTGGCACGTGCCCAGTGACAGCCTGTCCAGAAGTTCCGAACAGGAGAGCGCGTGCGCGCGATGTTCGTCTTGAGCAGCACGTGAAGTCTGCTCCTGTATCTAGACGTCGACTGCAGCTCTGCTTCATCTCACAGATTCCAATCCCGTTTCTAAAGCATTTTGCAAACTGAGACCAGCCATAGAAAGCACTGAACCAATTGAGCGTTTGACAAATCTCACTGGCGTACAAGACCATAAGATAGTAGGTGATATGTCAGCTGAAGTTTGCTTCCTACAGTTTTCATTTCATTGCTGTTTTATTCTTGTCTCATATTCCTTATTGCGATTTTACCTGGTCTACCGCATCTCGTTTTATTCCCGGTTTACCCAAAGAGCAGGCCTTACGTGCCAGTTGGCTATCTTGGTTTTGTAGTTGGAAACCCAGCCAGACCCCTGCGACTCTAAAAGAATGCGCACATAGCCCAAATAGCAACACAACATTAGCTGAGGGGGGTGAGAATACACTTCAAATATTAATCACCATCCTTGTCAGGGTGAACCACTCGAGACACAAATAAACCTGCACTTAACCCTCTGCTCTGGTAGTTAGGCACAAAAGCATAATTTATAGACCATGTGTAAAGTATTTATGCCTTATTAAAACACTTTCAAAATGAAAACATAGCATAAGAAAAACCCCAAACCAATTTAGAAAGCTAGAGAATATTTTGATAAATAAAATGAGACCAAAACGGCAAATATACAATTGGTCGAACTGGAGATATCCATTTTTAAACTTTAAGGTTCAAAATAACGTCAAAAACCACGAATCACCAGCTGCAGGCAGTTATCTGGTCGCATAAGACTGGCTCAATGTCTAAAGTTAAGGTCGACCATGATGGAGAGCGGGTCGGATACAGGGACCTGGTTCATCCTGAAGCTAGACAGCGACTGCTCAAAGAAGGCTGCTCGAAGTTGGTCCTACTGAAGCCCTGTACGTTTGGATTTAGAAACTTTTCTGGAAATTAGATCTCCTTCAGCAGGGCAAACCATTAAGTTAAATCTGATTGGCAATTCAAAGGCTTTGGCTCAACGGTAACCCCAGTCTCCTGTTGGTTCTTTTAACCCCTTGGACGCTGATGACGGAACCGTTTAAAATGGTAGAAATATCTTAGTTCACTTTAGATTGTAAATGCAACACTTTACTCTTGCAGTACCTGGGATGCCTAACGCAAAACAAACAAAAGGGTTGCAGGGTATGTGATGCGCCATTCCGTACACTCTGCGCAGGGGAGTTGAGGCTTGCTTCCTTACTGTGTGGGTAGGTGATGCGCCGGTTTCTTACTGCGATGCAATGGGGCTCCATTGCGATGTGAGAAAATGGCGTCTTGGTTATGGTGCGACAACTGATGAACTGATGAAACTGCAGGCCGCAGGGCAATATCCACCTGAATCTTGAGGTTTTAATGGCTGATTTGCCAGTGGGTGAAATGACTTTGTCTTCAATAAGGTGACTTGCTAAAGGTTTTGTAACCCGATTACTGTGTTGCTGTTGATGATTGGCTGGCCCCAGTTCACTTCTTGTAGCAGGAGATTTTTGTGGAAATTAGATCTTTGCCAGGAAGTATTTGTCTATTACCGTTTGCCAGTTTGTTTAGGTGTTTATTGCCGCTAGCCTTTTTGTTTTCTCATCTTTTTACAAACCTGTGCCCTAGTTGGTCTAAATCAGATCCTAAGGAGTCAGAGCTTCTTTTTACAGACTTGAGTGAGCTCCTGTTTTAGAACGTTGTTACATTCTTTCCTTAAGACTTGGAGAAATGTTTTAAGATTATCTCTGGAGAGCTGTGTGGTGTCTTTTTGAACTGCCATTGTCTTCAGAACTGTCTGGTGAGCTGATATCTTCTGCTGCAATAAAACATATTTCTTTCTAGCCTTTCCAGACTTTTTGTGTTACATTAAGCAGCTTCTCTGTGCCCCAATCTTGACAGCCAGTCCGTAGATAAATAAACAAGCAAAAGTTGCTTTTCATTTAGCCATACACCCTGATATTGTGTACTTCCTTTTCTCCTTTGCTCTTTTTCTTTATATATTTGGAAACTATATATCCTAGTAAAATCATCTAGGGTTGGTTTTTTATATTTCTCGTCACTCCTTTGTTGTTCTAGAGTACTCCCTCCTTCCCTCACCATCGTTCTTAGTTCATTTTGATGATCCAAGTCACCGCATGGAGAGGCTTTGTGCAGGAGTGATCTAGAGTGCAAGTATAAGCAGCCGCCTAGTTTGGGTGTCTATTTTTAAAAATTACTGATTAATTGAGGAGCATTGAAGAGGGACAAAACGTACAACTGTTTTTCCTAATAAATGATTAAACATTAACAGGTAACAGTACAGTCTTAATTTTAATTTACATAAGCCGATGAAAAACTGCAACGTTTTCATTACAAAAGGTTTTGAGTTCATTTTTTTGGGGCCACTGGTGACCCCTTCCAACGGGCCTTGGTACTTCTGGTCGTTGTCCATAGGTAGTTTAGTTGATTTTTTTGTGTGCCAAAACCCTTAATGACAAAAGCGTAATCCATCTGGGGTGAATTTCTCGGATGTAACCTTCTGAGGAATCATATTGGGTTCTAGTTTTAGATCTATCGTGTTGTCTTTAAGTGACATAATTTGCCTTAATCTTATGCAACAATAATTTATACCCGAACAGCTTATTTTACTCAAGCAAATATAAATTAATTTTCAACACCAAGTTTCAGTTAGACTTCTTGTCTTATGCTTTCTTGGTCATAACTTTCTTTCTAGGGTATTACTTAAAAACACATTATGTAAATTCGCACTGTTGATCTCCGTTCCAAGAACATGTTGCACCTTGGCAGCTGCAGCACAGGATGCAGTCTGCCTGTCGAAGGCATTTCTCTGACTGGTACCTCATCTTAAAATGCAATCCAACTGTACCAGTTCCCAAACGCACACTAATCACGTGTTCAGAGAGACATTTGCGTCTTCTAGTTACTTCTGGCTGAAGTGTATTTGTGTGGACCTTAGTGTGAGGCACTCGAGCTTCTTTGCAGTCACAACAGCAGAGACAAAGTAGGACATTTGTATTCCATCCACCTGCTCACTTGTAGCAGACGCATGTTTGAAGCCATGACATAGTGGTACTATGCCCTTCTTTCCTTCATGTAGTCGAATGAGACTGAGTTAGCTCAGCAAGAGAGGACATAGGTTTAGCGTTTTCAGGCATTTGTGCAGATAATAGCCTGATGCAAAAGGATTAATACCAGGATCTGTGATTATCAAATCATTACTCTTCGAGGTGCACAAACAGTGGTAAACCAAAACAGTGAATTAGGGTACAACTGTGATCTCTCTTGGGATAGTGTGTAGACCGCACAGGAAGGAGGAGCAAATCCCCCAGGCACTCTTAACATACATGCTGAGAGAACCATCTGATGTCCGGATATCACTGCAGACAGATTCTACACGTCACAATAAAGACACACAATCATGCTGTATATGTACGCCAGGGGCGGCTTTAGGCTCATGGTGGCCCTGGGCAGGAAGCTTAAGTAGGGGGCCCCGGAAGAGTGGGTCCGGGCGGGACGGAGCGCGGAGGCCAGTGAAGAAGGGGGGTCAGGGTGTTTGGAAGCGGAACAGAACCGGAGGCCGCCAAATCCCTGCCAGGGGCCGCCACGCAAATGTTTCCATCCTCAGAAGATTATTATATTAAGGATATATATTGGCATGGTGGCCCCTGGGGTTTGGTGGCCCTGTGCAGGTGCACAGCTTGCACATGCCTAAGGCCACCCCTGTGTACGGACGTTTTGTTGGTTGTGTTTTCTACACGTGGAAAATCCTTCTTTGACCATTTTCTCTTTTTGAGTTATTTTTGAGTCGCTTTTATGCTGTTGAGATGTGGGAATTTTACCAACCTTTTTCTTGTTTTTCATCAGTAGTTAACCAGCTTCAGATCTGCGGATATTTCCATGTGCAGCTTTTGTAGAAGTTCTTTGTGGGCTACCACGTATGAACAAGTTGCTCCTATGTTATTTCCCCCTGCCTCGTAGGATGTGAATCGTGAATGTTACATGCGGTACACATGAGGCTGTTAACTTATCAACTGACTTGGTTTACTTTCTAAAAAACGGCAGATAATGTGTGACCTGTCACTTTGTGATCAGAATTTTGTCTCATACCACTCTGCAAAACTCACTAATCTGAGCTGAAAGGAAAATGATTAGCAACATAACGTTTGGGGACTTGTAAGCATGAAGAACCTGATTTAGAGAGTGGAGGCTAGGGATGATCCTTTCAATTTCTGGTGGTAAATCCAAAGGAGACTTTTCTGGAGGGGATATTATGGGGAGGAAATATATTCACTGGTTTCTTTTTTGTGTTTGTGTGCTATTTACTGTCTACTTTGTAGATGCATAACCTTTGCTTTTTATTATTTGTGATCGTAGAGGCACTCCTTAAGAAGTGCCTTCTCCTCACTCTATATAAATATCTGAAGATGTGATTAAAATACCCTACTTTTTGGGTAGTGTATCAAATGTATTGATAGCTTTCTGGAGCTTATGCACAGGTACATGTGCTCTTTTACACAATGATTGCTGATGGCACATGGACTAGAAGTCTTTTACCCCCCTGCCTGAAGCGTAAGAAGCGCTAGACCCATGACCCACCAATGGTCCCCTGCATCCATTTGTCAAATTACACATGTCATTTCTGAGGCACTTTGTATCTGCTCCTGAACTCTGTGAAAACATGCTGCAGCATCACTGTCACCAATTTGAGGTCACTGTGGACACAGTTTTAATTCTCCGGAATGCATGGATAGACACAGAAGTTGATCAAATACAGGAAGATGCATGTGTATACTTGTAGCTTAGACTATAGTAGTAAGTAAATTGAAGGATCATGGACTTACTCTCAAGGCTGTAAGATGTTTCTCCACTGGGGTGGTCCAGTTGAATTCCATTTGAAACTATTTCAAGAAATTGGTGTACGTGGATTTCCCATAAATTCTTTTCATACTAGAAAGGAATAGGTTTCCTCTCACAGTGACATAAACAATGCATTTAATTCAATTTCAGCATGTTTCTGAATATTTGCATCTGTCCCTCTCAAAGGAACAATAAACCTCTCATCCGAACAATAAACCATAAAGAATTGTGTATATTACTAACATATTTTGAATAAACATCCACACAGTATAAGCAGTCTCTTGGTGCAGACTATGGTGAATGTAATCACGTTATTAACACAGTTTACAATGACGTACATAATCCAGTTTATAGTTAAACTAGTCTCAAAACCTTACACTAACCACCTTGAAAGAAAGAAATCTAACTAGAACTCACCCTTTAACTGTCCCTGTCCTCGTTCGACAAACAACTTTTTTTCTCCCCTTATTATTTGTCTCTGGAGCTACATTCTTGAATTTATCGCCCGGTGGACAGAACTTCCGGACCTCTTGAAATGTGCTAAAATATTTTTTTTTAAAGTGGCACAAGTAGTTTAACTGTGCTCATGAACCCAGGTCGCCTTCGGTAGGTTACTGGAAAATGCATCTTGATAAATGACATCAATAAAATTGAAAAGAGACACTGGTGAGAGGGTAATACTAGGTAGGTTATGAACCGACTTTGTTTGCCTTGAATTCTGATTTCTTCATTACTACATCTTTAAAAACAACAGGGAATTTTTAAGACAATAACCGGGCATACCGTAAAAAAGTTGATAAGCTTGTGTGAGCTATACAATTAGATACATTGTTTAAATTATATGACCTATTTAAAAATTCAGTGTGAAAGGAGAGCACGAGGCACAGGACGTTCTGTGCAATGCATCCCTTGTTTTACTGAAGACAGTGGAACGAACCCGTCATTCACACTGTAATCGGGGGTTATTTATTTTTTTGTTTATATCTTTTATGTCATTATTTCTCTTGGGTTTGTGGCATAATTATGAAAGAGGCAAACTTTAAATCATTTAATTAATGATATATATATATATTTATAGATTTCTCAAAAAGTAGACCAAGCTGTGCTTAAATCAGGACACTTAAGTAGATTTGTTCTGTATTCCACCATTTATGTATAATTCTCTTTAATGTCACTTTAGTATCTTTGTACAAGATGTAAGTTTTCAAAAATTATCCCATTGTCGAAATACAAATTCATTCTACGATATTACTGGATAAGTCTCTTAATACCTAGTAAAAAGCAGGCCTAAACAAGAACATTATATTGATAATAAAGTTCTGAATTCAGCAATATTTTGTTTGACAAATCAGTAGCTTTGCCTTCCCCACGGTGAAATACTTTTCTCCACGAGACGTTAACTTTAGTATCATGCAGTAAAATAGTCGAGAATTTTACAGCATTTCTAGAAAGGTTTATGCATAATTTTTCTGAAAAACAGATTTAAACACTGAAATCCATCCAGCGAAGACAAAAATCCTATCCTTTATTGTAGTTATGGGAAATATGTGACTTCTATGCTTACAGTTGAGCAGATGTGATCACATTCAATAAAGGGAAGGCGCGGTGTGCAACAACCCATGAATGCAGTCTGTGAATAACATTAAAGACTGATGACGTGGGTCTGTTTGTGCGACTGTACATCGGTCTCTCTATTCTAAAGCCTGCAATGTGGCAATTACAACTTTATTTGTACAATTGAGAAAAATGGGCCATTCTTTCACAATACATGTTAATATATTTGTATTGAGATTAATAACAATGTTTTCATCCACAATACCTAATAATACAGGTCAGACCTTAGAAAATTCAAGATGTGCAAAACAGCTGTTACACAGCTATTGTCACTTCTTCCAACCCTACAGTCTTTAGGATCACTTTAGTAGTACGGATGATTGAAGGAGGGTCTTTAAATGTTAGTCAGAACATTACTGGCATGGTCTCCAAGGTTCCACATCTTGTTTTCATGCTACCCGATTACAGTAACCCTAGGGAATATTTGTATATGCAGTGATACCTATACAAAAAGTCAAAAGAACTATAGAAAAATACAATGTTTTATAATTTGGAGAGTCAATGTGTGGTACCTTTTGATTCAACCTGCAGATAAACAGGATACAGTTTAATTTGTTGGTGGCATATTTTAGGATTTGTCCCGAAACTTTTTAGACCTGTTGACATGGAGGTTATGATACTGGGCTTCTGCTGTAGAAAAGGCTGTTTGTAACTTTCTTTACTTTGGAAATGAGTATATTTCCTTGCCTGTGAAGTCTGATTATTATTTTTTTCATATTATGAAGTTTTTGGCCAAGGGTTTATTAATTATATTTGCTGCGCTAAGCTTAACATTTTTCCATTGGTAACCAATAATGTCCACTTGATTTGGTTCAATATTCAGTCATTGGCCAACTGATATAAATAAGCAACAACATTTTATATGTTACGAAATTGTCTTCTTGATTACCTTCCAATCCAAAATGCAGATTATTGCCGCAATCAATAAGTGATGAGAAATGTTATGTCTTGTCATACATAATTGAAATGGTAAAGAAAAGGAGGAAGTGATGCAATATTCTCAGTTGCTGAAAACCTCTACTTAACACTATGCAAATCCCACCCTCCCTACCACGCCCCCACATAAGATCATCCTAGCTGCAGCAGCAAACCTCATCAGGGGTCTGAAGAAATATGAACCCAACCCTGATGGGACTTTCCTTCTCTGCTCACACCGTCTTCAAAACCAGCTGCATCACCTACAAAGCCATCTGACTGACATGCTCACCACATCTGTGGCTCTCAGCCCGCCTGCAGCCAGGACACTATCAAACTGGAGGCATAGTAGTGAAGAAGAACAAGGCATCTTCATGCATGCCTACAACAAAAGACCCTGTCCAATGGACGTCCACATATGTCAATTACTGAGAAATAGACCCGTCTATGTGTACTGATACCTACTCCGATCCCCTACACTTTATGAGGGGACAATTCACTGCACTGCACCCAAGTTTACATTAAAAAAGGCCCATCTTCCTTGACAGATACACAGAACAACAAGTACAAGTTGTCTGACCCTTCTAGGTCAATAACATCTATCCACACCAACAATGTTGGACAAATATCTGCTTAGAAAAAATGTGCGAGAAACAAGTGACCCCTCACGGAAACACCACCAACGGGGTAACTGGTATGTAATTTCCAGACAAGCCCCTGTCTCATCATCGGTAGTCACTTGATTCTCAAAGAAAGTAGAAGGAAAGTGTCCCAAACAAACAACCAAAAACGTGTAACAAACAGTGGAAAGCAGAAGCATCTGCTAGTGACAAACACACAACATAAATAAGTGCATAAAACACAGCATCCAGTTCCCTTAACCAACTTTATTCATAGGGAAATGAGTGTCTGTTGTACATATAAAACGGCTGGTAGCTATTCATGCATACCATTACCTATTACAAATGCCGACATGTTTCACTGCCACATCGATTTTGGCAGTTTCATCAGGGCTGCACTATATGCTGCCACTCCACTCTTGGACACTTTTTCTGTGTTAACTGCCA
The DNA here is from genome assembly GCF_964263255.1 of Lissotriton vulgaris. Taxonomy (NCBI): domain Eukaryota; kingdom Metazoa; phylum Chordata; class Amphibia; order Caudata; family Salamandridae; genus Lissotriton; species Lissotriton vulgaris. The sequence goes on from NC_141698.1 coordinate 735,144,538, forward strand.
AGGAAACAGGCGCATAAAAACAGTTAAAAGCATGTAAACACACCTATGGTTAGCCGTATATGTAGTGCCATATGTAACCATTGTTTACCCAGAGTCAGCCTAGTTGCTCATACCGGCCGCCCAGGGGTTGATAGGGATGCAGGAGTACTCCAAACGTGAGTTCGCGCCTTCACCTAGCTTTTAGCTTTCTGATGGTATAGACAAACAAAGTTTCCAATGTCAAAAACATTCCAAGCCTGTCTCATTGTTGGGAGGATAAAAGAATGCACTTTTTCACGCCCTCAAAACAGAAACATCCAAACATACTATATTGCTTTGTTAAGAAATTGCGCCGCTAAGAATTCTAGCTATCGAGCAGTAGCGCACTACCTTCAGAGCGTTTGTCACACACTGATGCTGTTTCTAGTAAATCATAGTCAGGGCACTGGTAATAGCCTCTAACCGTCGCGTTTACATGCTCAAGTGGGGGATGTGAATGTCAAGCTTCCAAACATCCTTGCTTTTTAGGGTAAACCGCCCTCACATCATATAATGCAAAACCCCACGCTTCATGGAGGAACAGACCCTCTCCCTGCCCAGTGTGCGGCTGCAGGCTCGAAACGAGAATCACACGTCGCAATATGAATCCGTCTACTACGATACTCCTCACCGTGGTGTCGCCTCATTCGCACTTCGTCTCCTTCACGGTGTGCGCGCCACGGTCGCGCTGTAATAACCACCTGTAGCTGCCTACGCACACTGCAATCGATCACATGACTGTAAAGGTGGCGGCCATCTTGGACAGGTACGCAATGCTGTGGGACCCAAAGCTGGTGAAAGTCACTATCGGTGCCACTGTGATTAAATTGCACTCGACCAGTTAGCGCCTAGAGTCTAGAGTACTGGATTAACTAAGGGATGACTCTTAGTAATTTCAACGCACACCTAACACACTGGCAGATTGCAATGTGATTAATAGCGGCCATCTTAGACTAGTCGCATTGTAAACAGCTCTAAGTACAGTGCTGTTCATTCAAAAAGGCTACAGTTTTGCCAGGAGGGGAAACACTACTCCTCCGATGTAGACAAAACAGGCAGCTGGGGTCTAGCGTATTCTGTGTCACTCCATACCAATCAGAACTGCATGCTCAGATAATTATTCACAAATATATGAATATTAGAAGATGACAAATGTTATATTATATGTGATAGAAGGGCCCATGTAGTCCCAGGTGTAGTCTAGATTGGAAGCCCTTTTATGACTACAAGTAGATGTTTTTGGATAATCATAAGGACCACAGCTACACAGATAAAGTCAATAAACAAGCTCAGGGCAAGAAAAAGGAGACACTGTATGTCAACATGCCCATATCGGCTGCCAACCCACTGTCAAGTCTCAATGCTGAAAGGAAAATAGACACTGTAACAGCACTGCCCATGGACTCACAGTTTAATCCTGTTCCATTCAATAATTTAATTGAGACCCTGTTGGTCTGTTTTTTTGCTATAAATCCAACGTGCCCCCTTTGAGAGCAAAACGCTCCCTATGTTCTGTGGGGTCCCTTTCACCTTCTCTAACACTGTCCAGGTAAAAGTGTGTTTCTGTGTGAAACAGTGTTGTACCAGTTTTGTTGTTAATTTGCCTGCCCTTATGGTGCTCAGATGCTCCTGCACTCTTTCTTTGATTTTCCGAGATGTTAGTCCTATGTAGTGTAAGCCACATTGGCACGTAAGTCTGTACACCACCTGGGTAGAGTTACAATTGCTGAAGTGGTTAAGGAACCATTCCTTTCCTGATGTAAGCATCACACTCGTGCTCTTCTTAGTGAGTGGACCGACGGAACACGTCCCACAGGGGAAGTGACCATTTGGAACCGTAGAGATCGAGCTGGTTCTTTCAGTGGGGGCACGAGAATGGTATGGCAGAGGCTAAAGTTAGATATAACTTTACTCTCCAAAGTGGTAGCTTGGTCGAGCAGTAAGGCAGTATCAGAGGACAGTGTTAAGCATTTGTTGTACACAGTCAGCAAATGGTCTCACACACTCCAGAACTGAACTCTAGGCAAATTGTTTTGTATATAAAAAGATATTGTTTTTATTTTAGAACCACAAGTAGGTATCATAAATACCTTCTCAGAATGAGATGTTGCAATTTAATACTTTCAAATAGCAATAGACTTTTAAATGCAATTGATACAGTTGTTGCAATAGGCAACATAAGTTAAACACAATTTAACATTGAGCTCAACGGGAAGTTTTAAGTAAATGCAATAAAATCACTTTACAAATGTTTTTCTTAATCAGGCTGCTCCTGGATTGAGCCCTGGTGCATTTCCTGTAAATAGTTGAAAGAAATCGTTTTGTGTTACAAAGGCGATTTTTAAGGAATATTTGTATGTTTTGAAAATTGACAGAAGAAATTTTGTTAAAAACCAAGCAATGTAATCCTATGTAGGAAAATCAAGTTAATGGTAAGTCACAGTTATCTTGACTTTTTAGGGTCAGTGCTGGGCACCAAGATCCAGCACTGAGATCTCTCCTGATAACAGGTGAGTCATTTCTTTTTCGTTGATCGGACGATTTGTAGTGAATATTTTAAAGTTGCAAAATTCGACACTTAGAAGAAATTCTGAGTGAAACCCAGCCAATGTTACCCTATGTAGAAAATCAAGTTATCGGTATTTGGGTAAGTACTCGGCTGGCAGAGTTAAGGTTTTTGGGGTAGACTCAGGGGTCTCCCAGGGTCTGGTAGGTACAGCCGTTACACCCTCAGCGGCACAGGGGCAGCCAGGTGCAGAATGAGTAGGCCCAATGTTAGCCTATGGTGGGTAGGGGGCCTTTGGTTGGTGGCTGCTAGCAAGCAGGCCACGTGGCTGTGGGGGCTGAGCTGCTGGCCACTTAAACAGGGCAAGTGGGAAAGTAGGATAGGACAGATGCTGCACTTCCAGTGGCACTTGGGTGGCTGGGTGCAGGGTGCGTTTGGGCCGTCTGGCGCCAAGACGAACAAAGACTGCATACTCTGGGACGGAGATTCTTCAGGTGCTGTGGCAAATAAATTATTTACACTGCCGGAATTTCTGTAGATATCAAAGAAGGGTAATACATAAAATGAGGAGCAGAGTCCGTGGTCTTCGATTAAAAGGGCTTTATTCCAGAACTCTAGTTAAGGGAGAGCTCCTTCACCAAGCGGGTTCTGGAGTAGTCTGTTTTACTTGAAACATGACAGCACTTATATACATTACTTTCACAATCAAAGGAAGGAGTTCCCTGGGCATGATTTAATTATCCGTGATACAATCATACAGAAGACATAGCAGGCTTGTTTTCGTTTAAAGAATAACTTGAATCACATTTGTTAGACATAGACAAACACATGGCATCAGGGTGATTGTGGTGACAAGTTACAGAGTTTGAGGCATTGTTACAGAGTCATTTTTATCTGAAAGGTAAAGAGAACGAGGCATTGTGTGCTCCTTACTTCCACACAAGGGCGGTGATGTTTCACAATGGTATGTGTGTACAGCTGGAAAGAAGGAGAATGGGCCGTGTTTAACTATTCTCTTCGTGTCTGTCTCGTGTACTTGATCAGTTTACTCTTGATTGTTGACCCAACCCGTGGCTGCCCCCGCAAGCTGAGAGATCATTGATGAGCGAGAGCTGCTCGTTCCTTGATAGAGTTAGGGAGGGGGGGAAAATTTGACGAGGCAACCATCTAACTGACTCCGTTCTGTTTTAAGGAAAATATTGAACAGGACAAAAACAACCCGTAAGATGCATGATGGCTGGCCATCATTCTTTGCATTTGTCAGTACAACGAAAAAAAGACAGGCAAGGGAGGGGGTATAATAGGATTCATGCTTAAAATCGAAAAAACGGCTTGCCTGGTCGGTGATAGGGTGAATAGGGTGCATGATGGGACACCAGGAAGAAAAGAGAGTTTTTAGTCAACTTTCCACATTCCCTCCTTGTCCCATAGAAAACCCTATTGCAGAAATTCTTAATCAATTTCTATGTTCATTAAGTTGTACACTTGTCCTTGCAACATGATCATTTCATTTTTCTTTCCTCTGTTTCGTGGGCGAGGAGTACATGTAGTGGCACACAGCCCACAAAGGGCGGGGCCACACTGGACACAGAGGCAACAAGTGAAAATAGTGGCCAAAACGAGGCCCAGGACTGTTAGTGCCTTCCACCCCAGGTAGACAGGAGGCCCCATAACCAGCCGGTCAGGGACCATGTGCCAGTGTCCATATCCAATTTATCGGATAGTACGTGGAGGCGAGATATAGCAGAGTAAACTGATGGGGCGTTGTCTGGAATAAATACACAGCAGCTGGACCCTATTACCTTAAACACACCACCATGGTCGGCTAACAGGACATCTAAAACTATACGGTGTTGCAGGGTCATGAGTCTGTCTGCAGCTACTTCAGCTGTAATGTTATTTAAGGCGCCAGTTGTTTCGTCTATGGCGGCCTGAACTACACAAGTTAATTGTCGGATGTGGCGACTATTGGCCATGGGTCCCCAGAAAGGGAGGAAACCTTTGAAAAAATCTCCAGCTTCTTGTCCTGCAGTATCTTCTGCATCTATGACCCCCCCTTCGTTGTCTTCTAACTTGGGTCAGAGGGTCAATCAGGTGGTAATCGGCAGGGGCTATGTAAGTTGGTGGTAAAAGGAATGCGATGTAGCACTTTCCAGACCAGCCTTGAGGCAACCAAGTGCGCGCCTGGGGTCCACAGAAGAAATAGGTGTTTGGGGCAGTTACTATGGTCGGAAAATCGGGAGCGGGTAGTGTATATGTCCTATCACACTCGCTGTTACCCATTATTTCCCCCTTTCCTTTTGCTCTTATACAAAACAGGCCGTGTTGCGGTACTACCCAACCTCCTTGATCTGTCTGTCTTTGACGGAAAACATTTCCCTGAAGGAAGAGATGTCATGGAACTTGAGAGTAACTGATATTTTCGTGATCCTCGGCCCTTCCCCAGGTCACAGTAAGATCCACCATTTTAGAAACAGCCTTTACTATTTTAGTCTTTACTTTGTTCCAATTACTCTCATTTTTCGATTTTGTCGGGGTAATATTTCTGACTGAGGCAGAAAATATCATAGCTAATGCATAGGCGGACCCTGAATAACCGAACGGGAGGGAGAAAAAGGGCATTCCCTTATGTACGGAATGTGGCATCAAGCCACAAACCCAACAGTTCGTCTTGTTGACAATTAGTTGGTGTTTATGGAGAGTGAAAATGAATGTATTATTTATAAATTCCTTTCTTCTGTCCTTGAAGTGTGGGGAAGTTTAACATGAGAATGCATAGTTATATTCTTTACAAGCGTGTAAGAGGGTGGAGGGAAAACTGTATATAAGATCCAACCCAGACAGGCCGCTAAACAGCAAATAAGTAACATTATTAATAAAAAAATCGAGAACCTGCTATGCAGTAATTTCACATAATCAGTCCTTTTCAATTTGCGCATCAAGTCATTATTCTTCATATTGTCTATTAATTAATATCCAAATGTATCTGTACACAAGATCAAACGCTTCCCAGTAGCCGCTTCACCAAGAGCTTGTTCCTGGACTTAGTTAGCGCCGGTTCGTTATGATCAGGTGTAATGTCCTTAGTCTATTTTTGGTGAGATCGCAGCCGCGATCTGTATTCCTGCTGAGGAGTGAGTTCTGGAAGTGGTGAAATATTATTTATATTCGGGGCGTTTATAGCCGCTGGACAGGGCACATTGTCCGTTGGTATTGGTCCAAAAAACTTCTTGCAGTGGCTGGCGTGGAGCCACCCTTTTCGTCCTTCCACTTTGACTGCCGTCCTCGTTGTCAAAAGAACCAGTTTAGGGGACGTCCACCTTTTCTCCAAGGGGCTGGTACGATCGAAGTTCCGTACGAGTATCCAATCACCAGGCCTGATGGTATGTTCCTGAGGTGTGGTGTGATCTGGAAAAGCTGCTGCAACCTGTGAACGACAAGAGTGGAATGCAGACATCAAGGTAGCCAAGTAATCTGTCAACATGTTAGTCAATATCAGTTAGTTTCCTAGGAGAAGGGACACCCCAAATGTTGGGAGGCCTGCCGAATATTACTTCGAAAGGGGACAGTCCCGTCCGGGAATGTGCTACCATCCGCATGTAAAAGAGAGCGACCGGAAGGGCAGTGACCCAGTCTATCCCTTTTTCTGCACATATTTTGGCTAGTTTGGTTTTCAAGGTTTGGTTGTGTCTCTCTACTAGGCCAGCTGCTTGAGGGTGTCGGACACAGTGAAATCTCCAGGAATATCCCAGTAGAAGAGAAACAGCCTCCATTAGTTTAGAAGAGAAAGGCTGTCCATTGTCTGAATAGATGACCCTTGGTAACCCATACCTGGGGAAAAATTCTCTCACTAATTGTTTAGCTGTTGTCTGGGCACCATAGTCCGGGACGGGGTATGCTTCAGTCCATCGTGTCAGTGTACACACTACCACCAGTACATACTTGTATCCTCTACATCTGTCCATTTGGATGTAATCCATTTGGAGGACTTCGAAAGGATGATCAGGAGGCTGGAACCCACCCTGTTCTACTGGTATTCCTTTACCAGGATTGAATTGGCAACATATCATGCAAGTTTTTACTTTTTGTTTGGCTGCAGCTCTTAGGTGTTTGTTAAACCAGATGTTCCGTAGACTGTTTAGCATTCCTTTTTCGCCTAGGTGGGCGGGACTATGGACCGTGTCTATTATTACTTGTACCATTGAGTCAGGGAGAAACCATACTGTTTGGTCTTTGGTCATCCAACCCTGATCAGTCTGGACCCCTCCTTGTTCAGTCCATTTCTTTATCTCATCTGCGGTGGCATGTGTCTGTATGTCTCGTACATCTTCCAAGGGATCCCTTATTACCATAGTGACAGTCTGTGTTGGTACCTGAGAATCTGTTGGGTTCACTGGACTCTGGGCTGTCTGTTTAGCAGTCTGGTCCGCTAAGTCATTTCCTTTGGATATGGTGTCTGTAGCTTTGCTGTGTGCTTTACACTTCAGAATAGCTATGGCTGTAGGTAGATGTATGGCATCTAGTAGGGCCTGAATCAGGGGGCCATGTTGTATCTTGGCCCCATGTGAGGTAAGGAAACCTCTTTCCCTCCATAACACCCCAAAATTGTGAACTACACCAAAAGCGTATTGGGAATCAGTGTAGATGTTAACCTTTACCTGTTTTGCCCATATGCAGGCCTGTGTCAGAGCGATGAGCTCTGCTGCTTGGGCTGACAGGGTGTCTATTCTTTGTGTCTCGATAATCTTACAGTCCGTGGTTACTGCATAGGCTGCCACTAACTCTCCAGTGTTTGTTCTCATGCATGATCCATCCACATAAAGTGTTACATCAGGATCTGGGAGTGCAACATCTGTTAGGTCTTGTCTTGGTTTTGTTACTACGTTGATCATCTCCACACAGTCATGTTGTATCGTGTCATCTGAGCTTGAGGGCAAAAGGGTAGCGGGATTCAATATGTTGCATCGCCTTATCTCTATGTGTGGCTGAAATAGCGTTAGTTCGTATCCTGTCAGTCTTGCTATAGTCAGGTGTTGTGTCTGTGTTCTGTTTAGAAGGACTTCCACGGCATGTGGCAGTTGTACTATCAGGGGATGTCCTAGCACTATTGAATCACTTTGTCTTATGGCCAGGGCTGTAGCCGCAACGGATTTCAGGCATGCAGGCAAAGCTTGTGCTACGGGGTCCAATGTGCTAGAAAAATAAGCACAGGGCCTGTTTCTTCCTGCTTGGTCTTGTGTGAGGACGGATAGTGCTGTTCCGTCACGTTCTGTCACAAACAGGGTAAAATGCTTGCCGTAATTTGGGGTGGCTAAAACTGGTGCTTGACACAGAGCTAGTTTTAGAGCTTCAAATGCTTGGGAGTGCTCTGATGTCCAAGGGGGAGTTGTAGGGGTGGCTGCCTCCACTGTAGTTAACTGTATGAGTGGCTTGACTATGTGGGCATACTGAGGGATCCATTGTCTGCAATATGAGGTGAGACCAATGAATGCACGCACTTCTTTTTGTGTTTTTGGTTGTGAAATTGTTGAAATCAATTGGATTCGTTCATGTGTCAGTTGCCTACCCTCCTTGGACAGCAAGTGCCCTAAGTAAGCCACTTGCTGTGCACAGAACTGCAATTTTGAGGGAGATACCTTGTGACCTTTGTCTGTCAGAAAATGTAGAACTGTGAGGGATGCCTTTTCACAATCTTGTTCTGTCCTTGCTGTGATGAGAATGTCATCTACATACTGTATTAATGCTGTGTTGGTAGGCATACTGATACTGTCAAGTTGTCTTTTTAGTGCTTGGCTGTAAATGCTCGGACTTTCCGTATAGCCTTGGGGAGCTCTAGTGAACCTGAAACTCCGTCCTTTTAAACTGAACCCGAAAAGATATTGGCTGTCGGAATGTATAGGAATGCTGAAGAATGCATTTTTCAAATCGATGACTGTGAAAAATGCAGCTTCGGGGTCTATGGCAGTCAATAGTGAGGAAATATCTGGGACCACTGGATATTGTGGGATCACACATTTCTTCAGTTCTCGAAGGTCAACCACTAGTCGGTAGACTGGGGTGCCTGAGGGTCAGTCCTTTTGAGGACTGGAAGAACTGGAGAATTGCAAACATTTGAATCCGTCTCCACCACCACCCCATGTTCTATGAGTTCTTGAAATATTTTTAGTAAGGCTTGTTCAGCCTCGGGTGGAATCTTATACTGTCGTATACGGGGTAGGACTACTCCCTCCTTGAGTGTGACCTGGTGTGGGGTAATGTCCATGTATCCTACATCAGTCAAACTTTTTGCCCACAGATGTTGTGGGATGTCATTAAGTCTGGGGTCGAATTCTTTGACTGTGAAATGTCCTTTGAAATCTCCTAGAAACAGTTTTATTGCCTCCGGTGAGCAGCATATTACTGCTCCTAGTTCTTTAAGTGTCTTAATTCCCAGTAAATTCTCTGGGCACGTTTCTGTAAGCACTAGGTCAGTAGTACGTGTCAGAGGACCCACTCCTAAAGAGACTTGTTCAGATACTTTGTTTATTATTGGTTTGCCTGAAAATCCCGGAGATATATTATGTGAGCCAGAGAGAGGAACCTCTGGGACTTCCTTATGACTTATGGTAGTCCTACTTGCCCCTGTGTCTATGAGGAATTTTCTATCTTGTCCCAGTAAGTGGGCTTGTACATATGGACCTTTTTGATCCACTGGAACTGGGATAAGGGGCAAGTCACCTTCTCTCTCAAGGCTATTTCATGAATATGGTGCAAACTCGGGGTAATCTGACTGTGCGTACTGGTACATCTGTGTGGCAGCGGCAGCAGGCGTCTGAACCTGCGGAGACGCAATAGTCTGAGGCTGCTGGGTGTTACCTGGTCTGGGAGTGTGAGGGCGTTCTTTCGTTTTTCCTGTCGCTATGTTGTGTTTCAGGACTGGACATTCCCTCACAAAATGGCCCTGCTGCTTGCAGTAGTTGCAAGTACCTTTATTGGCCCCCACATTACCTTTGGGGCCCGTGTTTACTGGTGCCGTCTGTGCAACCAATACCTTCATTTTTGTGTCTTTTACTCTTTTCTTTTCTTGTTCCTGTTCTTCCCTTATTCTGTTGTGGTGGTACTGTAACATTTGTAACATTTGTGAAGGACTATTTGCTTGCCAGGTGCTCTCAATTTTTAACAACCTGTTTCTGATATGTGGTAAGGCGTTGTCCACCAATTTAGATACAAAAAGGTGAGGATATGCCTCGCTACTATGTGCGAGTCCACTGTTTATAGAGAAACATTTCTCCAACCTGGTGTAATAATCACCCGTATCCTCATCTGGCTTTTGTTTACAGGCAGAAATGGCATCCCAATCTTCCTTTTTTGTTGTAAATAATGGAGGCAAGACCTGTATAAGGAGACTGGGCAACTCTTTTACGCATTCACCCAGACCTTCACCTGGCTTCCTGTCTGTCTCTTCTTTTTCTATGGCAGTCCACGTAATCTTTTTACCACCCACCTCCCAGTCCTTTTCCTTTAGTTTGTCGAATATACCTGTAGGTAGAATTACTTTAAGGAGTATTATTATATCTGGATATGTGAAACTACCCATTTGGAGGATATCCTTCAACTCTCTATGGAATCCTCCAGGATCTTTTTCGTGAGAGGGCACCATTTTTTCATTTCCAATATTTCTAACTTGGTGAGGGGAGTATACACATGTATTTGTTGCAATGTGCCATCTGGCTGTGGTATGGGGTGGACTTCTCGCAAGGGGTATTGGCCTATACTGTAAGTTTCGTGATCTGATGTAGCTAAGGTAAGTTGCTGGTAACGGAGGCGCAGGTCCAGAATGGTATTGATCAATTCCGGTCCCCGAGACATCCATCTATCTGTCACTACTTCTTGTAACAATTTGTATAGCTTATCTGGTCGGTGGAAGTTATTCTCGTATAAGGTAGCCAGGTGTTGGACCATATAAATGCCTGCTAGCCGTTGTTCTGTTTGGGGAAGAGCCAGAAACATTTCTGCTACTATATCTGGACCATATACCCGGTGCTGTGATATCCAATGGGTGGCAGACCGGGCCAATTCTTTTTCGTGTTGGGTAAGGGGAGGCTCATTGTCAATCCATTCATCCAGGGCTCTCTCCTTGAACTGGAAAAGGTCCTCTGAGGAAGAATCTAATCTTTTAACTTTCTGTGACACTCACGGGGGTCGCCACTTGGAGCCATGACAATGCCGCGCTACACCCAGGAAATTCATCCTACCTAGTGTCAGACCCTCATCTTCCTCTGAGTTGTCTTCCTGTGTAACTTTCTCAGAGCGAATAGTGACAATTTTCTTAACCAGTCTTTTAGTTATTTTGTCGATCTGATGTCCCAGATCATGCGCCCCCCTGTGTATTTGATAACTAAGGTCTATTAACTCAGAGTCTACGTTCCCATTACCCGGGTCTAGTTTCCGGATCAAACAATTTATGATGAACCGCAGGAGAAATCTCCTGATAGGAACTTTTCTGTTCTTCATGACCTGGGCCAGAGTATCTGGACCTTCCTCTGTTCGTATAAATTCATAAACTCTATCCAAATGTTTAGTTATATCAGGGACCTTTTGGAGTTGACCCAGGGCTTGTCTTAATCTCTCTGATATCGAGGCCATTGGGCCGTTACCGGCTTCGGGGTCATAAGGACACTCAAGAGGCGGGACATCATCTTTATCCTCAGTCCCGTTACCGGGTACTCCCAAATCAGAGGTGGAACCACTGGCTACTAGTTCAGGTGCACGTGTAGACGGGCGTGTTCTAGGCGTGTTAACATAAGCGGGGGGTGGTTCTGACAGATAGGCGGGGAGAAAATTGTCGGGGACAGTGGGAGTTATTTTCACTGCTGATTTGGGGTGTTCTTCTATAATTTCTTCTGACAAAACGGGATAAATAAGAAAATTGTGGTTGTGAGGAGCACTCCGTTCTGTTCCCTATTAATCTAGTTCTTAAATGGTGCCGCGATTATTGAAGGATAGTCAGTCCTCAAGTACTAGTAAATTATGATGGGTTGTGGTGCCCACCTAATCGCGCACTGTTCACTTGGTGCTCTGCACTTTAAACTGTTTAGCTAAGAATCAACTAGCTTTCATTTGTCAACAATTATACTTTTAATCATATTTTTTCATTGTCGACTGATCAAATGATTATTCATTATTTACTTAACATATCATAGTTAACATTCGTCGTTTTGATATATGAACGTTTACATTACTTTACATTTCATCTTAAATCAAACAAAAACATTTTCTTCTTTATATAAGCATTTCAATTAATTTTCACTTTGGTACCGCTATGTCTCCTTGAACAATCCCCGTTCTGTCATTATTTTCGCGAAAATAATGACAGAACGGGGATTGTTCAAGGAGACATAGCGGTACCTTAAGACGCCATCAAAGAGAAGACAAGAGAGTTACAGTAAAGAACACGAGGTTAAAAACGGCGAACTAGGAACACGAGAATTACATAATTGGAACACCAAGAACTGCCCCTGATGAAGGCACCCCATTGGTGCCGAAATGCATTGGGCTTCAAAGTGAAATTTAATTGAAATGCTTATATAAAGAAGAAAATGTTTTTTGACCACAACCCATCATAATTTACTAAAACTGGATAAATGCCAGTAACAAGGGCGCTTCTCTCTCTGTCTGTCTGTTCAGCTAAGACCTTCTCGCCTTCCTCCTGTAATTGCTTTTCTTTAGCCTGTTCCGACATTCTCTTACTTTTCTCAACTTTCCCAAGTTCCTTCTGGGCCCTCCTATGTGCCTCCTTCCGCCATAACTCAATGGCTTCTGTCTGTGAAGGCCTCGCCTTTCTTTTCCATAACTCTTGCTCCACTCTCATAATACATTCCATGTCCCATGTACCTGTGGCAGGCCACCTATACATAATTTCTAAATTCTCGGTATAGTCTACCCAGAGGTCTAAGAACAATATGGCCCCCAGTCCATGTTTGTTATACATGAAATGTCCAGGCGTGTCTCTAGGCGGGACTTTAACCGGTTTCTCTAGTATTCTCTTTTTGGTGCTTATCGTACGTAATTTGGAAAACAGGCATTTTTTAAACTCAACCAATTATTGTTAAAACTTGAAATATACAAAAATATTTTATATACTAAAGCATAGTGCAACCATACCGGTCCCACGAATGAGACTCGTCTTTACCGTGTTCCCAAATGGAACCCGTCTTTATACATTCCCAGTTGTACTCACCGAGAAGCAAAACTCGAAGACCTGGTCATCGGACTCTTGACGCTTGCGCAGGAATATCGGGGCTCCAAAGACCTCGGACTCGGCGCTCTCACTGGTCGGGCTCTGGGTTGGGACGCTCCGCTATCTTCTTCACCGCCTCGTGTGGATGATCAGTCGCAGTCTGTCTCTTCCTCGTCCCGAGGGAGTTAGCAGGAACACCCCGCTGTTGTGCACTTGAAGTCCGTCGAAAGTATGGAAGGGACAAGGACCTGACTTACATCGCCGGCGCGTGGGGAAGAGGGAGCGTCACTGTTCAGGCGCCAATTAATGTGGTAAATAAATTATTTACACTGCCGGAATTTCTATAGATCTCAAAGAAGGGTAATACATAAAATGAGGAGCACAGTCCGTGGTCTTCGAGTAAAAGGGCTTTATTCCAGAACTAGAGTTAAGGGAGAGCTCCTTCACCAAGCGGGTTCTGGAGTAGTCTGTTTAACTTGAAACATGACAGCACTTATATACATTACTTTCACAATCAAAGGAAGGAGTTCCCTGGCCATGATTTAATTATCCGTGATACAATCATACAGAAGACATAGCAGGCTTGTTTTCGTTTAAAGAATAACTTAAATCACATTTGTTAGACATAGACAAACACATGGCATCAGGGTGATTGTGGTGACAAGTTACAGAGTTACTAGTGTCTGGGGACAGAGAATTGAGGCATTGTTACAGAGTCATTTTTATCTGAAAGGTAAAGAGAACGAGGCATTGTGTGCTCCTTACTTCCACACAAGGGCGGTGATGTTTCACAATGGTATGTGTGTACAGCTGGAAAGAAGAAGAATGGGCCGTGTTTAACTATTCTCTTCGTGTCTGTCTCGTGAATTGATCAGTTTACTCTTGATTGTTGACCCAACCCGTGGCTGCCCCCGCAAGCTGAGAGATCATTGATACGCGAGAGCTTCTCGTTCCTTGATAGAGTTAGGGGGGGGGGGGGGGGGGGGGGAATTTGACGAGGCAACCATCTAACTGACTCTGTTCTGTTTTAAGGAAAATATTGAACAGGACAAAAACAACCTGTAAGATGCATGATGGCTGGCCATCATTCTTTGCATGTGTCAGTACAACGAAAAAAAGACAGGCAAGGGAGGGGGTATAATAGGATTCATGCTTAAAATAGAAAAACCGGCTTGCCTGGTCGGTGATAGGGTGAATAGGGTGTATGATGGGACACCAGGAAGAAACGAGAGTTTTTAGTCAACTTTCCACAGTGCGACCACCACTTCGAGAGGTAAGTTGGGAAGCTGTAGGTTAGGTAGCCACCCAGGAGTTGGGCTCAGGGGGCCGTGGGGCGCCAGTGCAGGGGTGTCTTTTGGTGTCGGGAAATCTTACCTTCAGCTTGTCGCGGTTGGAGGGGTGCCTGGTTGTGAGGCTGCAGGTGTCGTCAGGAGCATCGAGGAGGGTTCTTGGGTGCTGGATTCGTGGTCACAGTCACCGGGGGGACGTCCTCGTGGTCTTTGTTCACTCAGGCACAGGCCGGGTTCAGCGGGTGCAGAGTGTGCTGGATTTGCGGTTCTTGGCTGGCACCAAGGGGTTGTTGCTGTTTGAGCAGAACCACTGCTCGTGGGAGTCCCAGTGTTTAGATGAGCAAGGCAGTCAGGACCTCCGAGGTTTTCAAGGTTGCTGACCACAGGAGACTCTGGGGTTTAGCAGGCGCAGGTTCGAGGGTCGACAGTCCTGTAGGGCTGGGTCCAAATCAGTTGGTGTTGTACTCTTGTTAGCAGCTGCTTGTTTCAAAATCGGGATCTGAGGAAGGAAGGTTCAGGGTGCCCCTAAATACTAAATTTAGGGGTGTTACAGGTAGGGCATGGGCAGGGACCAATGGGTTCCAGTCCTGGGGTGAGTACATCCCCTATCCTGCCTCTATCCAGTGGGAGGGGGGCAGGAGCCACACTCTGATTGGGTAGGGCTCCCCATTCTCAAAATGGCGAGAGCCCGGAGTTGTGCTTTACCTCGCCTCCCCCACCTGACGGTTGGGCTTGGGCTTGGCAGAGGCTGGCTGTTAGACCTGACATCATTGGCTTGAGTCTCTCCTCCATTTTTTCTGTTTGCCTCTACTGTTTTACGATGTTTTGCTGGTATATGCTTTGGGCGCCGTGTCACTGCTGATCAGTGCCATAGCGCAAGTGCTCCCTCTGTTAAAATGATGTATCTATTGTATCCATGTTTGGCTTATTTGGTTTACTGTCAGTCCCTAGTCTAGTGCACCAGGAGTGCCGGGGCTTGTAAATCCAAATGCCGCTCGTGGGCTTGCAGCACGTGTTGTGCCACCCACAGGAGCGGCCTTGTAAACGAATGTCTACGGGTCAGTCATTGCGAGACCCACGTGCAGTCCTGCACTGTCACGTCGGCTGCGCAGGTATACCTACCTGCCAGCCCCTCCAACCTTCCCTTAAACTTCATGTTAGTCACCCCTATGGTAGGCCCATGGGCAGGGTGCATTGTAAGTGTAAGGTAGGACAAGCCTGACCAAGTTGGCATGTCCTGATAGTGAAGTGCCGCCATCTTAGGGCTTCACTATTGCGAGGTAGCCTGCTCTCCGTTGGATAGAATGGGCCGCCGGGATTATTAACGCTATAATCCTAGCTGGCTCGGGGAGCATGGTGCAATGTCGAGTTTGGTATCCCTGAACTCGGGGTTTAATTACGCATCCGTTGGTGTGGATGGTTTTTGGACTCTGGGTTCGAAAATAGCCCTTTTAGAAAGTGTCTATTTTCTTGTCTAACCATATCTGGTCTCTGCTGGTCTTGCGTGTATGTGACAGGAGCTGGGTGGCTCCAAGAGGTCTGGATGAGTCAGTGTGGGATGAGTGGGACATTACGTTGAGAGTAGGGGGAGAGTAGTTGTTGATAGCCTGCCTTGCCTGATACAATGCTGGCTCCACCTCCTGCCGAGCGACGGATGGCTCTGTACCTGCCATGGATGATCCTGGCCCCACCTCCTGCCAGGAGGGCGATAGCTCTGCTCCTGCCAGTGTCAATGCTGGCCCCACCTCCTGCGGGGCGTCTGAGGACCCGGCCCGGCTCAATGAATAGGCCAGGTGCTACTGCCTAGCTCCACCCACCACAGACCCAGGGTGTTGGGAAATCCCCGGCATAGACAAAGGGATCAAAGGCGAAAAGGGGTATAAGAGGAGGACCCCTGAACCAAGAATTTAGATCACTTCTGACAAGGAACCCTGTAACCAAGGACAAGAAGCCTGCTGATCTAAAGGACTGCTTACCCCTTCTGCCAGTGTGCTGTTGTTGGGGGAATCCTGCAGTGCTTCTTTATTTCTGCCAAGGAACCAGGAGAGAGGAACTTTGTGTGTACTCTCACGCTTGCTAAGAAAATCTCCAAGGACTGGAAGAGTGCCAGTCTCCTGCCGAAGTCACAGGGCCAAAAGACTTCACCCGCTAAAAAGTGCTATCCGCTGGAAGTTGAATCCAGCACCTCTGAAAAGAACAGCATCACGACGACCGGACGCTGGGCCCAACCGACGCCAGCAGCAACGCCAGTGAGTAGGAGTACGGCTCTAACTCCAGAGGACCTCGTGTCTGCCCCGCTGCTGATCGCATCAACCGTGTGCCCTCCGACGCCGTGAGAGCTGCTCACTCTGTGCAACTGCATCATCGACAACGCCTGCTGAAGCCTGATCGACACCGAAGACGCGACACCGGATTGCCCGACGCCGCTGATCATCGTGTGCTTCATTTTCCTAAGGTACTGTGTTGTTGGGGGTCCGTGTGACTCCAGGCCCGACGCAGCGCTCCTCGCGGTCGACGCCGAACCTGTGGATTACCTTTGCCCCAGCGTTGTGTAGCTCCCGTGTGAGTTACCCTGTTGCTAAAGAACTGTGTTTCCAAGAAGAAGATTTGCTTGATACTAAAGACTTTTGTGCTAAAGAAGAAACTACCTTTGAACTATCCTTTTTCCTTCCTAAACGTATTTATTCCGATTGTGTACAGTTTTGCCGTTATCTGGTCTTGTGCTAAGTCTTATATAAAAATACTTATTTTTATAATACTACGGTGTCGTGTCCATTTGTAGTGTATTCACTGTATTACTGTATGTGGTCATGATTGCTTAACACACAGCCTCTGAGATAAGCCTGTTCTGCTCTGCCAAGCTACCAAGGGGGTGAGCAGGGGTTATCGAAGGGTGTGATCCCCTTGCCCTGACTAGAAAAGGAGTGTCCCTATTTGTCAGAAGTGTATACCTCTGCCAACTAGAGACAGCCGGTTCTAACACTGGCACACACCCTTTCCCTCCTTTTTTTTTTCCCCTCGTCTGTCTTCCCGCCAGAGTGGGGGTCAGAACCGGTGGGGGCCAGTTGCTGAGTACAGCAAGTGGCCTGGAGAAGCTCACAAAGGTAGCATGCCTTTGAAGCCCGCCCCCCCCCCCCCCCCCCCCCCCCTGCCCATCCTGGGGGAGGAGATCTAGCACCTCGTCCCAGGGTCCAGCAAACATGTCTGCGGAGTGGCAGCCTCTCAAGACGCTGGTTGTGGGTTAGTTTCAGGGGGCAACTCTAAGTTGCCCTCTGTTGTGCACTTAACATTAAATCCCACACTGGCATCAGTGGGGATTTAATGTGCTGAGAAGTTTGATACCAAACTTCTCAGACTTCGGTGTAGCTATTGTCGTGCTGTGGAGTTCGTAAGGACAACCTCCCAGCACCATATACTCTTAATGACCTCACTACACTTAAAGTGCCCAGGAATGACCCTGGGTACTGTAGGGGCACAGGGCCCATGCACCTGTCCCCACACCACTGGCATAGTGCACCCAGCTGGAGGGGTGACTGAGGTATGCCAGGGCAGTGTGTTTGTGGGCATGGCACACAGGGATGTGTGCCATGTCGACTCTGTTTAGTTCCGCACCAAGACACTCAGCCTGCAAAGGCAGTGTGTGTGTGCCAGGGTACAGGGCCTCTACGGATGGCACAATAAGTGCTGCAGGCCTTAGGGGCCTTTTCTGGTCACAGTGCCCTGGGTACCTAGGGTACCATTTACCAGGGGCTGACCTGTGGCCAGAGATGCCAATTGGGTTTAGGCTTTAATGCAGTTTTAGGGAAAGAACACAGGCCCTGGGTACCCGATTGGCAAGAACCTAGGGCACACTCAATCAAGGCACATCAGCAATTCAGCAAAAAGTGGGGGCATACTATGAAAGAAAGTTGGCACTTTCTCACACCCCTTCAATCACAGGTTGACTGTGCCTTTGCGTTGGACCCTCTACAGTGTTTTGCAAGTTCACACAGTATAAATTCATATTTAATTGCTTACATTTGGGACAACCAGAAAGTCTACAGCTAGTAATGAAACTGATATCTTGTACCTTATTAACTGGTTTAAGACGTTCACTTAACGCTCAACAACTCAATCCAAATGTGAGGACCATCCCCATACAGCAGCACTTGAGTCTAAAGTATTCGCTTTAAACCCTCAGCTACTCATTAATTAATCACTAGCAGAGATGGCATGAACCATCTCCACCTACAGCAGTTATTGAGAGTAACATTGACATCCATATTGCGTCTGAGCCCAACAGATCTAGGGATTGGTGGTTACGTCATTAATGCTTTCACAGAGAGCTGCTGGGGAGCAAGTCAAAGCTGCTTGTCCCCAGGCTTTGCACAGGTTCAACAATGTGTACGGAGAATTAGGATTACTTAGTTTGAAAATGAACCATCTACAAAATAATGAACTCTTAGGTAGTGGACATCAAATTGAAAAGATTATGGACCCTATTACGATGTCGGTCGGAGTTTCATCTGCTTGGTCATGGGACCGACCAACACCCGGTCGGTGGTCCCGACCGACTAATTTGGATGTGACCGAACACTATTCGATCACAATCCTATACTTTACAATGGGAGCATGTATTCTGGCCGGAATGTAGGCTCCCATAGTAAAATAGGAGGTGCAGGGATCAATAGAGGAGGCTGTGCACTCAAGGAGGCCCTGCTGGGGGCCCCCAAATTCGAGTTCTGACAGCCTTTTTGTGTCGGAAAGGCCAGCTCATAAAGGCTGCCGAAACCAGACATCGTAATCCCAGGGGTGGAAAGAGATTCCCTTAGGGTTACTGGCCACATTCCGACTTGAGGATGGGCTCTCCGGGCCTGTTGGAAGCCAGTTGGAATGACTGTTCGGATTCCTTTCTGTCCGCCTCAATCATAATGAGGCGATTGAAAAGGAATCTGACCGGCATATTACAATGTGGTCAGAAAGGGTCTGACCGGCGGTCTGAGTGGTTTCCGACCGCATCGTCCCTTACGCCTGTAGATCCTTTTATTCAGACAATACCAACGCCCACTTCATTCACTATTGACTCACACTAGACTCGGCCGCCCCTCTGCTACCCTACTCCTGAGTCTCTTCAACGCAGGCCCTTTGACATCTTATTCCACCATGGCCTCCTATGCACGGAGGAGTCCAGACTCCAGTCTTGAGGCTCGGTCAATATAGCTACACAATCAACTATCCACCGAACCTTTCTAAAAATGCAGCCAAATCCCTTAAACACAGACTTCTTACATCAAACCCAGAAATCCTAATCGATGACCCTTATTACTGCCATAAAAATGGAACTATCACAAATTATCTGATCTTTTTCTCTGAAAGAAGGGCACAATGGAGAAATGCCTTCTACTCACTACTCAGTATCTCCTCCTCTAAGAAAATTCCTCATGGCTTAAGACTCAGTGTAGTCACCTCATCCACATTCAAAGCGATGGCTACCATATCGATTTATAATAATGGGATTATCCTTATACAAGCATCTAATTGTAAGCAAGAAATCTTTGACGATTGTTTCGCCATCATTAAGAATTGCCTTAACCGTGCCCCTCTCAAAACTCCGGAAAACTTTAATCTCTCACCCATTTCGCAGGACCACCATGATGCCTGCATTCTCAATCCCAAGCACCATAATACTCCACCTGAGACCCTGAACAACACTCTCTTGCCCAATGACGACATAAACATTTCTCCCGCTAACTATTTCCCTCCCATACCACCTTTGGATTCTAGGAATCCTACTACATCTCCCAATCACTTCTCCTGCTACC
The DNA here is from genome assembly GCF_964263255.1 of Lissotriton vulgaris. Classification (NCBI taxonomy): domain Eukaryota; kingdom Metazoa; phylum Chordata; class Amphibia; order Caudata; family Salamandridae; genus Lissotriton; species Lissotriton vulgaris. The sequence goes on from NC_141698.1 coordinate 735,164,371, forward strand.
TTGAACAGCTCACACCCCCCGAATCTAAGCCCTCTGCCTCCCAACCACTCCAAAACATTTACCCCCACCTCTCCCACATGCTATCTTGTACAGCTCTCACAACCGAACCCCTCTGCCGCCCAAGCCTCATAACCACTCCAAAACCTCTACCCCTCTACTCTCCCACCTGGCCAACACAGTCAGACATCCCCTTCTGGGATTGTCTCCCCCCTTACCATCCTCACATTTTTTCCCCTACTACTACCACACCCGGGACTGGTCCCTCAACCCCCCCCCCCCCCCCCACACCCTCCCCCCCACGCTCACTGACACTCAGCCTTATGCGGCTTCCAGATGAAAGGAAATCAATTGGGAGCTACAAAAACTTAAAAATGACATACAAAAGCTCATAACCATCACCTCAGAGCTGGCATCAAACTTATCGCCCAACAAGGTCCCGCAGTAGTATGTGCCAATGCCCTCCACTACCCCAGGACACCCACTCCTCCTGCTGAGACGAGGAGTGACCCTAAGCATACATCCCCTCTCTGGTCCTGGAACACTACCCCCTACCCAAACGCCATGTACAGACCCACTAGATTTAAGAACCACCTCTCAAGCCCGAACATCCTCTCCCTTCTTCTAACTTACAACACCACTCAACCTGATATCCCAGTCACATCCAGACCTATACAAGCTATGCCGCTAACTCCTTCTAAAGATCCTAGTAATCTGACTGTCACTCCGGAGACCATTCAAACCATTACACTAAACCCGCATAGAACCCCCACATTTAATTTCAATACACTAAATACCGCAAACCTCATGCAAGTTCACATTACGCAGTCTACTCCCACTGACTCCAATACTCACCTGAAATGCACCCTACGCAACTGCAGATCCGCAGTGAAACATGCCACGGACATTGCTTATCTCATCCTTGATCAAGAACTTGACCTCCTGATTCTCACTGAAACTTGGCTCAATGTATCCTCGAGTCCTGTCCTGGACATCCTAGTTCCTCCTACTCACAACATAATCAGACTTGACAGAACTAAGAGTACGGGGGAGGTGTTGCCTGTATTTACCATAACAGTCTCAGCGAAACAATCTCTCTCCGCTCCTCTCTCATCTTGTGAATACCTCCGCATTACCATCCTCAGCAAACAAAGACCGACACATCTTCTATCATCAACCAGGAGATAATTTCCTTCTGATTGAACAAACCATGGAAACCATCTCATCCAATCTAGGTCTGCATTGCCCCCAGATATTCCTGGGAGACTTCAATCTACATTGAAATTACCTAGATGTGAACAGTCTTAAAAAATTCCTACTTCACCTCAACTTAACTCAATTATGCGACAGCCCAACACACAACTTGGGCAAAACCCTCGATCTAATCATCTCCAACACCGACACCATTCAGATTGAATCGATAGCCCCCTGTGACTGGTCAGATCACCACTTTATCACCTTCCTCATACTTGAATGATGGAACACCGAACGACTTCAACCCAAGAAACTGAAACACTGGAAAAGATTGTTGCAAAATGCTAACATGGACGACCTCATTTCACACACAATCTGTCCCTGTCTCCACCCATGCTCATGGCAGATTTCCATGAATTCACGATCACTACAACAACTCCATGCTAAATGTTTTCGATGCAATCACCCCGTCAATTAAAAAGAAAATCCAACAAAGACTTCAATCTTTGGTTCAATTACCGTCTAAACTCACAGGAGCTACTTAAGACAAACCGAATGAGCTTGGAGCTCCTATCCATCTGCTGAACTCCTCAAACTTCTTAGAGAAAGGAGGAGTCTGTACAATAAACACATCAGAACTGCCAAAGCGACTTTCTTCAGAAGCCAACTAAACACAGCTAGAAACCACCCCAAAATGCTGTTTGAACTGATCAAACCGCAATCCAAAAACACACCTATTCAATCGACAACCACTGTCAGTCCCCAACCTAATTGTGAGAATTTTGCTGCCTTCTTCATCAAATAAAACAACAAAATTGAATCTGATCTAAGGTCTGCCTTGCTCGAATTATCTTCCTTAACAGACACCCACTTATTTCCCCAGTCCCCGCTTCCTACCTACGACTCCCCTAAAAACAATGTGCATTGAAATCAATTTTCAACCTTCAATGACAGTTCCATTCTCAACATTCTCTCTACCCTAAAACCCTCAAATCACTTCAACAATCCCCTTCCCTCCTATTTCTTTAAAGAAATAATAAGGCCTCTATTTCGGCGCTGGACCAAGATCGTTAAAGCTGCCCTACTTCAAGGTGAGGTCCTTGACTGCCTAAAGTCCGGGCTAGTTCTCCCCATCGTCCAGAAACCTACAGCGGACCCTGAGGATCTAAATAACTTCTGACCAATCACGAACACCCCTACTCTGGCAAAGCTCATTGAACAATGTCTACAGGTACAACTATCTAACCACATTGAGGAATTCCAGCTACTAGATCAATTATGATTGGGCTTCCGTCAAGGCCACAGCGCCGAAACAGCCATCACTCACATAGTTGATGACGCGCTTACCCTACTTGACCGAAACAAATCCTGCCTATTAATCCTACCCGCCCTCTCATAAGCCTTCGATATGGTCAAACATGACAACCTCCTGAGCCTTCTGGAACATAGGATGGGGCTGTCTGGCACAGTACTGAAATGGTTCGCCTCTTTTCTCCACAATAGAACACAGAGAATTGAATCCAACCAATCCCTTTCCCATCCCAGTCCCTGCACCCTGGGGGTGCCACAAGGCTCCTCGCTATCACCCACTCTTCAATTCACTATTGAATGAACCCCTAACCGAAAATACTCAAAGCATCGAACATCCAATACCACATGTATGCAGACGACACCCAGCTGTACATGAAAATCTCCTCGCTTGACAACATCAAGTCACTCAATGGAACCTTACTCAAAACCCTCAACTGGCTTACCCTCAACCATCTCAAACTCAATGCACTCAAAACGGAATTTCTCCTTATTTTCCAGCCCAAGCAAGCATCCATCATTGAGGAATACATGAAAAATCTGTTTGCTCTCAACCGTACACCACATATCATAGACTCTACGAAATCCTTGGGTATAGTGTTGGATAGGAACTTGAGCATGCAGGACCACATCAGTGCTTCTGCCAAAGGAGCTAACTTCAAGCTGAGCATCCTAAGGAAACTAAAACCTTTCCTTCCCCCCGATGACCTCAAGTCCGCAGTACAAGTTTTAGTCATCTCACAATTGGAATATGGCAGTGAAACACTCTGCGGTCTGCCTAAGTACAGACTGATCCCCCTCAGAGCCTCATTGAATGCGGCTGCCAGGTTTGTCACAGCTCCAAGAAGTACAAACACATCTCCCTGGACCAGAAAACACTCAACTGTCTACCTTTCAAAGCAAGGATACACCTTAAATGTGCATGCATGACCCACAAAGCCCTTCACTTCAGCACACCTCTCTACCTCGCAAAAAAACTTGAGCTGTCGGGTGGTGCCCACCTCCAGGAGCACCCTTCTACTTAAACCTTTGAAATTCAAAAAAACAAAAACCTATAACCGTTCCTTCTGAGGAATCGCCCCAATAATCTGGAACGCCCTTCCAAAGGAAATGAGACGGATTCCATCAACAGTGTCCTTCAAAAAGGAAATGAAAGCGCTAATGATGAATACCTACCTGTCCTAAAGTACAGTAGGGGTCCTGAATCACCTCATATACTATCACAATGATGAGTTTCTCACCTTATCCTACTGACTAATTCTTTTTCCCACTATTACGTCGTTATGTAAATATTGCTATTTTTGCTTATCATGTTGTCGCGTAACTATTGCTATTTTTGTCTATTGCTATGATTCTGCCATGATTGCCCCCTCTCATATGTGTCGCACCCCTCTGTAAAGCGCTCTGATGCGCTCTAGGGTCATGTCTGCGCTATACAAAACTTTCTAAATAATGAATCGGGCCCTATATATTTCTCTTGTGCAAAACCGCGTTTGGAGAGAAATGCGTTTCAAGGTGTCGCTATCTAATGCAGGATTTAAGATTTATGTTCAACTAGCTTACCCGTCGTGCGTTGCTGCGATCTCAGAAGAAAGGAAATTTAAGGAAACTTGTTATAACATTCAGTTTACATTGTGTCATTTTAATTGAAACGTATTCATTTTAATATGGAAAACATTTTAAAGTGTTTTAATTCTGTTTATTTATTCGAGTGCTTGTGGATACACTTTTTTTTTTGTTTTCCTGTCTAGTGCGTACACGAATAAATCAGAAGGTTTTCCGATGCGTGAGCTGGCCACATACAGTTGTCCATGTGAGAAGCACAGATTCTCCAAATCTAGACCACACACTTGCAGCGATTGTCCTTGTGCTTTGTTGATGGTCATTGCAAAAGCGAGTCGCACCGGAAAATGTAAACGTTGCGTACGCTAATAAATCATGTTTTCCGATGCGTAAACTGGCCACATACAGTTGTCCATGTGAGAAGCACGGATTCTCCAAATCTAGTCCACACACTTGCAGCGATTTGTCCTTGTGCTTTGTTGATGGTCAGTTCAAAAGCGAGTCGCACTGTAAACGTTCAGTGTTGAAAAGATTATGAGGGCCCGGGGGGGGGGGGGGGGGGGCGATATTCTACACATTTTTTTAAATGTATTATTTATTTATTTTTGCCAGAAACCTTTGCGGGAGTGTACTCAACAACTTCCCAAAGTTTCATGGCGATCAGATGAATGGTGTAGTAATGCATAAAGGACAAACAGACATACTTTCGTTTTTATTATATATATAGATTGTTCTCACTCGTGGAGAAATGATCCAGGTGAATATTCTTCTCGTAAAGATAATATTGATGCCTTCTCTTCATGATTGGACTACAGCTAACTGAATTACTCTCACCTTTCGGAAGGACATTGGATGATTTGTCTCTAGGTTTACATGTAGTTTATTTGACCCAGGCGCAGTCTTACAGAAGGCCTGTTGCTCGCTTAATTTTCAGTTTTCCTTGCACCAACGCCGACCATGTTGCCTTCTTTCCTTCAGGGGTTAGTTTCAGGAGCCATGTATAGCGGGAACGGTGAACCCCGATGTGTGCCTTATGTGTGCACTTAGCTACCAGTATTACCTGCGTGCCTTACAGAACCCGGGCAGTGGGCGGTCTTGAGCGTAAGTAGACCAAGATCCCTTATACTTGTGAACACTTCGTGTAAATGAAGATATCGTGATAAAAAAGCATAAGTTAATTCCTGAATTCCACAAGGAGGGCCACTACGTATAAAACCATAGTGCTTGCAAGAGGAAACTATAGACATTTGCCCTCTCGGGTACTTTTTCCGAGTCCATTTTATCTTCACAATATTCTTTTTAATTGTACGACAATATTGCATTATGAAGTGTTAAATTGTAGTCTGAAAATCACATAGAATCAGCAAAGATTAGTTCACCGTGTTCCATAAAGTATGCTTGCTCCCCGCTAGATGGCAGTAACGGACACTTGCTTTTTTTTGTTATTAGAGTTATTTTATGGTAGTTTTTTTTCCAGGTCTATGGAATTGTGACCTTTTGACTCGATACTCTGCTAAATGCATATTCTGTAGGTAATGTTTTTTTCTTCGAAATGTGATATTTCAATCAAGGCCTGTGCTAGTTAGTTCCCCATCTAATGCCTATCATTTTGCGCAAAAGTCCAAAGTTTCTGTCCTTAAGAGGTGCCCTGCTGTGTCGCTGGTTAAGAGCCATGTGGTCCATGGCAAGGATGCAAGGACACCTGTGTGGAGCCGGGCTGCTTTGATACTGCAGCTACTGTATGTGGGCGGGCTCCCAGGAGAAGAGCCTTTCCATTAAAAACAAAAGTATATATTTTATTGCATGTCTGCTTTAAGTTCCTTCTCGTTTAATGCTCACTTACATATGGGTAACACTAAGGGCTGACTCACAAACCATGAGCTCTAAAATTTGGAACGCATACCTCTCTACACGTTTACTCCTACATTATAAGTAGATGGCTGACTTTTATGGCATTCGATAAGGGTGGGCGAAATTTCGTCATTTAATTTAGCGTTATTGTGTGAAATATTGGCAAAATTACACAAAATGACCAAAAGTTATTGTGAAATGCAAATCCATCGTTTCTCCCTACCTTTTAGCGCGAAATGCGTGCTTTCATAACTTTTTGGCACAGGTGCGTATTTATACAAAAGCAATGCAAACAGCTACTCGCGTTCTGTTGTTCCAGAGCGTTCATAGTACATTTTTACTGCGCATTTCACAGTACATTTTTGCAAGTGCCACATAATTGCACGAGGAGTAGTATAATGGCAGAATTTCTGGAATGTCGGATAACCAGTGTAATGAGAGATTCCTAAAATTACACAAAATAGGCTGTGTAATGCGAATTTCACCCAGGCCTAGATTCGCAATGAAATCTGTTTTAGATCTCTAAAAGCATTCCAAAGCACATTGTATGAATGTATGAATGAAAACAGAAAAAATATTTATAAAGCACACTAATACCAAAAAGGCGTCCCGGCACTAAGAAAAGATGGAAAGACTTTAGAGGACTTTGGGAAGTGAGATAGAAGAGCCCCATTTTGAGCAGTTGCCTAAAGCAGGAGCGAGGTTCAGTGCTTGGCTGGTAGATAAGTGAAAGATCACTGGCCAGACGCGGGCTTGTGGTTCCTGGAGGTCTTACCATGTGAGCCGAAGAGTCCCAGAGAGATCTGCTGGGAGAATAAAAAACAAACGTTTGAGCAAAAGCGTACAGATCATGCGTAGAGCTCTAACTCAGATATACATGGCTTTAAAGTAGATTTTTTCATGACCGGCACCTAGTATAATTGAGCAAACTAAACTGAAACAGACCAACAATCAGAGTGCCCAAGCAGAAGCCCTGCTGTGGAGTTTGAAGTTGAAGCCATTGTAGATGTATTTGAGTAGCTCTAGATAAAGAAAAGTACTGTATTTGAATCTAGAAATGATGAAAGCCTGCACGCCAAGTGTCTGACAGGTCTCAGGGGAGAAAGGGCAGCAACTTGCTTAATAGTTTGCAGTAGTACAAACAGAATGAGAGACTCTTGATTTGGGGAGATGAAGCGGGGTTGTGACCAGAGCTGCCGATTTTAGGAAATGGGGTACCAGGTTAGAGTCTCGGCATCGGATCAACATCCTGTGATTCTGGGCAAATCACTTAGAACTGCCTGTGACTAAACACATGAATGTGACCTTGTGCTCATGTAAAGTGCCCAATGCCTTTTAACTGAGTTTCGGTATGTAAAACTGGAAAACATGGTTTTTGCACAAAAGAGGGGGCTGATCAACACCCACTCCTTGCTGAGAAGAAAACAGCAGGGGCTCTGCCAGGCTCTTGTGTCCTCCCATCTGGAGACCTGAAGGATGCCATTCCACCAAAAATGAGGACCTCCGTCTTGTCTTCATTTAATTTAGTGCAATTTTGAATCCTGAGAGAAACAGCTGACATACATGAAGCGGAGGATGCCTCTGAAGAATCCAAGATATCCTTTAAAAGAGAATGCTAGCGTGTCTCACTCGTGTATGAGAACCTGTAGGCCAAGTAAAGGGGTTAGGGAGAAATGTAGGGATTAAAGTGAGTGGGCTAAAGGAAGATCCCAGCAGGACCCCATGATCCACTCTTAGTGACAATAATGAGGGATAAGGCGATAAATAAACCCCTTGAGTTCTGTCTCTTGGAATGAGAGAGGTCCAGCTCAACCCCGTGTTGAGGATGCCTAGCTCATAAAGTCTGTGCGTCGAGGGTTTATGACCGATAGCAGCAAATGCCGCACTGAGCTGTAGCAGTATGAAGACAGCACATCAGCCTCGATCCAGAATAGAGTGGAAATCATTTGTAAGGCTGAGTAGGGCCACCTACTTCCTGTGGACGGCGATAGCCTACTTCAGTATGGTAGTTGGATTCCAATAAAAGTTATACATGAGGAATTTCTATCCGGTATAACATTCTGCATGAATAAATGATGCAGTCATTTGTGCACTTCTTTTCATGTTTCCCCACAGAACTAATCAATTTCTCCTTCATCCTCATTAAGTAGTGGTGATGTTGTGTTGCCTTATTTTTTGTACAGCGAAGAGCTCTTACTCCTTCCTTTCAGAGGAGCAAGTTTGCCAGGGTGGGAAACTATATGAATTTATTTAGTGAAGATCAGCAAACGTGCCACTGTTGTGGGATTCGCAGCAATCCACCGGACCAAAACAGGTGTTCAGTATTTGCAAGTGTTGTTTGCAAGAGGAAAATTGCACCAGTCCGGATTAGTACACTTTACTCATTCACCTTCTGTTTTTGGGCACCTGAGTGGAACTTACATGCAAGGAATTTTATTAAGCAGGTTTACAGTACTTATGATTTAAAGCGCCGAAAGGAGGAAGAGGTGAAATGAACTGCTTCTTTGGAAACATTTTGACGGTGTTTTTTGTTTTGATCTATACGAGAAACAGAATAAAAGCACAATCAATTTGAAATGCAAGAAGGTGGAGGTGAAATGGCAGCAGTACAGATATAATAAAAAAGACTGTAAGTCTAGATATTTAATTTCGGCATGGCAAGGCTAGACCGGATTCCACCCTTCCTCAGATTGAAGAGGCGTTGCTTGATGGGAGAATGTGAAGGGGAGGTCAAGGCTCTGTGTCACTGTTGTCACTTTCGTCCTGGTCTGTATTCTGGCAGTGTCTGAGTCCACCTTCTTTTGTTCAATTTCTTATGATTTACCTCTATCCAAGAGCCCTGCACAATTTAAGGAGGGAATCAGAATTCTGGCAAGCCAAAGATTCCTTTTAAGTTCCTTTTAATACTAGAAAGGAACATATTTCACAATAGCCAGCACTGTACTCAATTATTTGCAGACAGAAAGTCGTCTAAAACTGCACCTGCGTAGCAAACTCTACCCTTAAATGAACAGTGACAGAAACCGATTCAAAATAACACTGAACAGTCAAAGATGAGACCTTGTGTTTTGATCTATATTACAGGAATAAGTAGCAACTTGAAGAGTTGCCATACTTTTCTAGCGATCAAAAACAATACCATTTATCATAAAGTGCTTGGAAGCAATTGCTACTGAAGAATGTGTCACTTAAACATGCTTTGTCTGCTTTCTTTTTAATACCTGCGTGTTCTGGTTTGTGTCTCTGCTTCTATTTTACTGCACGGGTTGTCTGTTCATTCTTGCTATAATAAAATGTATTTTTAGTAGATTAGCTTCAGGTCAATTTTTTTCTTTTGTTGGCTGAGTTCATAAAACATCTTACATAATCTTTATGGATACCACATCTCATCTTCACACTAGACAATATTAAAACATGACTGGCCATCTGGACTTGACAATCCAGTGGAACCTCTATTTGATAGTGTAGTTGGGTGCATTCATGAGAAGATTATGTGCAAAGTCTTAAAAACATGATTGGTTAATCAGAGTAAAAAAGCAGTATACACTTAGTGAGTGAAAGAGAAAAATGTAAAAACTAGGGACCAGATGTACTAATCATTTTTATGATCTGATTCGAAATTGGTGACCTCAATGTTTTTTTTTTATGTATGAATCCAATTTTAAGACTATGTAAACTTTTACCAACTCTTTAAATGCGACTAACACTCGATAACAAATCTGTATTTGGAAGGGCGTTATTGTACCTGCCCCCCTCTACACAGCCACCCCAGATTATTGCCTTCCTTTGCTGGACCCATTTTTGTTGGCTTGTAGGACTCTGAACTTTTTCTCTGCTGATCAGTGGTAACATGCGTGTGCTCTATCCCTTGAAGACGTGGTAAAATTGTCCGACACTCGATTGGTACATTTATTGTACTTATTAGTCCATAGTATATGGTACTACATGTATCTAGGGCCTGTAAATCTAATGTTACTAAAGGGCTGCGGCACTCATTGTGCCACCCACTAAAGTAGCCTTGTAAAAGGTGTCTCAGGCCTGCCACTGTAGTTTGTAGTGCAGTTTTAAACAGCCAATACGAACTGGCAAAACAAACCTTTTGCCAGCCTAAACTGTCTTTTTTACTACTTATATGTCACCCATATGATAGGCCCTAATGGCTCATAGGGCAGGGTGCATGATATTGACAAAGTAGGACATGTATACTTAACTTTTTCATGTCCTGACAGCGAAAAACTCCTAAAGTCGGTTACACTTTTCAAGGGCTCTCTCCCCAGTAGACTAACACTGGGTTACCCTGTTACAGTTAATAAGTAATACATTTGGATTGGTGGCAGATAGAGATATGGTGTTTACAGTCAAATTCATTTTAATTTAAAATCCTCTTTAATGGTGAAGTCGGGTTTTTAGTTACTATTCGTAAAATGGCAATTTTAGAACTTAGACGTTTTTCTGCCTAGAACAATTGCACCTTTCTGCCAGTGTTACATGTCTGTGAATATCTCTCCCCCGTGGTGTGTTGTGTATTCCATCCAGACATGTGGAGAAAAAGGCCATCTGTGTGGGGTAGGGTAGTGTTCTCCTGAGCAGGAAGTCCTATGGGGTTGTACCCCACCCTTTCTAAGATAAAAAAGGTAGTCTCATGGCTTTCCCACTCCTTTTCAGACTTGTAAGGGCAGCCTGCCCTGTCACTAACACATGCAGGTCACACCTAGGCCTGCCTGGCCTTTGTTACCCTAGACTGTTTGAAGCCAAGCCGGGAAAAAGGGGAAGGATGGACAACCCTCTCCACCCAAAGGCTAGCACTTGTGGCATCTTCAAAACCTCCATCCTGTGGAAGATTCAGAAGGAAGACTGTCCTGCTGTCTGAAGAAGGAAGACTTGCCCTTCTTGCTTGTACCCAGGCTCCCCAGAACTGACTCCAAGGATCAGTTGTCTGACCACCTGTTTGAGCTGCAGGGATGCAACAAAATTCTAGAGGCCTCCCTGCAACTGTCCAGTTGACCGCACCAACTAGACCTACCTGAGCCCTGCTGCTGGACTCTGCTGGAGTGAGTCTTGATCCCCAAGAGGTGCCCCCCAGGTCCTGTGAAAAACCTGTGTTTCCCGATGACCATGCGAACGCTTGCCGATGTGATTCTCCAGCGAGGACATGCTCTTCACATCCACTCTGAGAACCAGCACCAAGGGTGACAGTCCACGTCAGTTACCAGTGATAAACTCTAGTGATGACTACCTGTCCATGCCGAACAGTGACCGTCTGTGTAGCCTTATCTCCTTGCACCGACAACGGTTTCCTTATTTTGATCTCCAAACTGAGCGCCTGCCGCAGCTCCTTGCATAGACAAAATTCATAAAACATTGAAAAATGACAGCCCCCTCCCCATAAAAGTTGGGATTTCAACCCATTTACAAAAGGTAGTGGATCCTATTGTGATCCCTTGTCCTTTGTGAACTAAAAAAAAACCTTTGTTGAAAAGTATACCATGGTCCAGGCGATCACTACCAACTATCAAACTTTAAAAAAAAAATAGTAATCTATTGTTTTGTAACTGCAAACGCATTTCCTTTAACGAAAACAGTCTGGATTTTAAAAAAAGTGTACTTTATTAAAAAGCAATCTCAGACTTTGCATGCTGCTGAACCTAGCAGGCCACTACCGCTGTGATGGTCTCCAATAGTAGTAAGTCACAATTTGCAACCAACCTTTTTATTCTTGATGAGGTAGGTCAGTTTACGACCCACTACGATGCATCATTTTATGAACCAAGCTATTAGTACATAGATCAGTTCGTAAAATATTTTGGTGGTCGCAATTTGTGACCAGTTACAAGTACATCTGGTTATAAGTGAAGTTAACGTGAGAATGTAGAGTAAAAGTATAGAAATCATGCATTATTGATGATTTCATCCTTGTAACCAGGTGGTGGAATTACATTAAATTTATCATATTTTCTGTACGAAGAAGGAATAAAGCAGTTATTTGTATTGTTTACTTTTCTAGGCAAATTACAATTTTGACTTGTAGTTTAGACTCTGTAGCTGATGTCTAAGATAACACAAAAATAACTTAAGTTACTGCGGACATTCTGCCAAAAGGTTTGATTTCATGAAATGGGTAACTCTCCAGAAAGCAAAGTCATTGGCAAATTTTAGACTACCTAAAAACTTTAGCATATGTTGACAAATCTGATGTTACACTTGTCATTTCCTGGCACTTGGTCATTGCATGTGCTTTGCCAAAACTGATGTGTCAAATATGCATTCTCCATTGTTCTAAAGGTAGTATCACTAATGTTTTTTGTGTGCATCTAACTGTATTTATGATGAGTAGAAAGGGACTTTATGAATATAAATAAACTCCACATCCTAATTCAGCCAGTAGGGTGGATATGCCATATTTGGAATTTGTTATAAAGATTAGACTTAATGGGGAGGTATTCTAGGCATTTGTCAATGGATGAAACTGCATAATTTGGTGATCACAAATATCTTATATTGAATTGCTGTAATCTTCTGCCTTTATTTTGTTTTGTAAAATAGCCTGTTTTCTGGTTGCTTAACCCAAAAGTTGTTTTTCTTCAGGCAAGCTAGTTTCCACTGAATATGATGATAAATATTTTAGCAATAATTTCAGATTTTTGGAAATAAACTTGACGGCAGGTAATTCAACAAAAAACATTTGCTAAAGGTTATAAACTAGTATTTTGAGTAATGAACCAAGTGTTTGTATTTAACAGCTTAGTAATTTGTCTGTAAAATAATAGTGATTTTCATTTTCTACTCTACAATAGGACGTATTCCCTTATAGTAAATGTGCTGTAGCCTACTTTATTTTGAGAATCTAGGCTAGAATCCAAAATAGTTTTAAAACTTTTTTATTTTTACATTGCGTTTATTATGCGACTTCAGAGCCTTAACAAGAAAATCATTCACTTAGATTTGCGAAATGCCTAAGAAAACAAGAGTTTGAAAGTCCAAATGATTTTAGAATTACTTGAGACAGTAGCAGTATATGGCGATTTGGCTTCAAGGGAGCAGGAACGTTTATCTTGGAGTGACCGAGTCCAGCTTGGCTTGAGTCTGAACTTCCTATCGCCACCTTGGGGACCCTCTTCCTTCAGCCAAGCAGTCAAAAGGTTCCCACTGACTGACAAAACCATGCATATGAATTAGGCCTCTAAAAAAGTGTACACAATAGTAGCATTATTATTTTCTGTGTACATTATTGGACTTAAGTGTGGTCTATTTTTCATAGAAAAATAAATATCGGTGACTGCTGTGCGCGGAGCAAACGACCAAAGCATGTTCTACTTCTATTTCGAGCCTTTCTATCAAACAACATTTTTTCTTTTTTTTTTTAAGCAACAAAGAAACAGTCCACCAAAGTAAAAGTGAAAACAGAACAGATCATTTATTTGGAAGATGAAACAGAAAAATACATTTACTATGAAAATATTATAAAGCCATTGAAACTAAATGTGGGGGCAATCGAAATGCTTTTATAAACTTCTTTTAACTCGTCCACATTCATTTTAAGAGCCATTTTTCTAAGCCTCAGTTATTCATAGTGTAAAATCATATTATTGGGGTTTAAGTTGTGTGAATCTGTAGTCCTTTGAAAACACTAATGCATAAGGCCCTATTCACACCATCATTTATAACCCAAAATGGCTCTGTGCAAATCTTAGGGCTACCCACAAAATGATACTTTGCTGTCAGCAGTTAGCACTCATTGGCCATTGTTCTCTGCGCCAGATTCATTAACTCCCCAAGCTAAATATGTATTACAGCCCTGAATGTGTGTAGGTGGCAGAACTGGTTTGAAGCCATTTCTGGTTGAGGTGATATCAAAAATCTAATTTCACCATAACGACAGATTTTAAAAAACGTAGCCTGAAATTACTTTGAAGCATCTTTTGAGCCCTTTTCTCAGTGAAGGTAAGAAAATCTGGATTTTAACCCCACGTAGGTCTCTTAGGAACAGTCTAACCTGGCCTATATAGAGAAATAGCTTTTGGGTTTTGTTGTAAATAACTTTCTCCAGTCAGTGGTAGGAAATAAGGAGATTTATTTAGGAGCTCAACAGAATAGGTCCCAGCGCCTGCTACCACTCAACCAACTGTCTAAGCAGAACCTGCAGACACAAAGCTAACATGCTAATTCTAGAATGAATGAAAGAGCATAGAGTATAAAGATCATAATGAAACCATGGAAAAACAAGGCAATAAGTTTACAACACATCTTCCATCTTTATAAACTAAAAAAAACAATAAATCAATTGCAAAAGTAATCATTAAGATAAGCAGGTGGTTTACGATACCTTGAAACTTTAGGACTGGGAAGAGGGGAAGATAAAGGAGGAGAAGAATCAATGATGGTGCTTCGAAAACTAGGAAAACCAGAATCCGAGACATCACCACACCCATCACAAATCCTGTCAGAAGGAGAAGAAAAAGGAATATTTTCTTGTGACATAAGCATATAACCACTACCTCTCTCTTCACGAGAAACACCAATAGAATTGTCATGAGAAACATCAGCAGAATTATCACACACAAATTCAGGAGACATTTGAACATTTTTCTGATAAAGAGCAACCCTCCTCAAGTTCAATTTCTCACCCTTTGCAAGGAAAACATAGTTAGGGAACACCTTTTTAACCATAAAAGGTCCCCCAAACTTTGTTAAACCCTTAGCAAATCTTCCGGGTTTAACCTTAACAAGGTCACCTTTTGAAATCCTTTCAACCTTACTCACAGAAGGAGAAGCTGTGTCTGTCCCCTCACCATCACTTCTTGACAGAAGTCCTTTCACCCAAGATGGAACAAGCTTAGTACCAGGAACCCTACCTAGCATGATTTCAAAGGGAGATTTAGTGCTACTACCATGAACGGTAGTCCGATGAGCACATAACATTTCCTGAACAAGTTCAGACACATTACCATCTTTGGATAAAGCCAATTGAATCGGTCCCTTCACTAACCTGTTAGCCCTCTCGCAGATGCCGTTTCCCTTTGGCTTATACAGTGAGGTTCTATGATGAGACACGCCACAGTGAGACAAAAAGGATCGCATGTTCTGGGAAACTAATTGTGTCCCATTGTCCGTGACAATAACACTAGGAAAACCCTCACATTGAAAAAGAGATTTAAAAAAATGAATGGTTGTCTCTGTAGTGATGTCCTTCACAAATTCAACATTTATCCATTTTGAGAAGACATCAACACACACAATAGCAAATCGTTGATGCACACTAAGCTCAGACATGGGTCCAATAAAATCCATGCATATGGTATGCCAAGGCACACCAGAGCAGAAAATTTCACCCATGCTAGAACCAACCGCTACCTTCAATCTCTTTTCACCCTCCTTGCATGTACCACACTGTTAAACCCACAACGCAACCTGAGCATCCATACCAGGCCACCAAAAATTAGATTTAAGTCTTTGTTTAGTCATGGTCTGTCCAAGATGCCCCTCATGAGCAATGTTAAAAAGTTTACATCTGAGACCCCAAGGCGGAATAAACTTCTCATTGCGTAACAGTATATCCTCACCACAGGTAGACAATTCATCCAGTATCTTGACAAAAGGGCGAACAGGAACTTGCAGACAACTCTCTCTCCTTGAACCTTCCCTAATCATCTTAGTGACTTCCTTCAACACATCATCATTTCTCATAGCATCAATCCATTCCTGATGCGAGAAAGAACCATCACCAAAGCAAACCACATCCTGTACAAAAGCAACACTCTCATCCAACAAATCCTTATTCATACCTCCATCATCAGACTTGATAGGCAATCTTGAAAAACAATCAGCTTGGAGATTTCTCCACCCCTGAATATGCTGAACATCAAACTGAAAATCCTGTAGTTTAGCTGCTAATCTCGCCAATCTAGGCAATCCTCTAATAGCACCACCAGGAGCCAAAATTCTGACCAAAGGTTTATGGTCTGTTTTTAGCACAAAATTGACTCCCCATAAATAAGTGCGAAAATAATGCGCACCCCAGACAGCTGCCAAAGCCTCTTTTTCAATGACACTGTAATTCCTCTCAGAATCAGGCAAAGTTTTGGACGCAAACGCAATGGGACGTTCAATTTGACCATGTTTTTGAAGAACAGCACCCAAACCAGATGCACTCGCGTCAACCATGAGATTCGGAAGAAGTCTGGTGTCAAAGGGTGCTAGAACACCAGCTTAACAAATTTCATCCTTCACTAGATTGAAAGCAGACTCCTGCTCTGACCCCCACACAAACTTGCACCTTTTCTTAAGCAAGGCCCTTAAACCAAAAGTTTTTTCTGAAACATTTCTGACAATTTAGAGTAATACTCTATAAGCCCCATAAAGGACCTAAGTTGATCCTTATCACCAGGGTGAGGAGCCAACCTTATGGCCAACAACAAATCCTTCTTTGGTTTAATACCAGAGACTGAAATCTTATGTCCCAAATATTCAATCTGTTGCTCTAGGAAAGCACATTTCTCTTTGCGCAATGTCAGCCCTGCATCACTGATTCTGTGCAACACTTGTCTGAGAACTTGATTGTGTTCACACACTGAACCACCAAATACAAGAATATCATCTTGAAAGTAGACCACTTTTTTCAACCCCTTAAACAACTCGTCAACCATGCGTTGGAAAACACTAGCTGCTGAAATAAGCCCGAATGGTAGACGTGTAAACTGAAAGATACCCTCAGTAGTAATAAAGGAAGTGATATGCTTGCAGCTGTCATGTAATCTCACCTAATGATATGCAATCTTGAGGTAGAGTTTAGAAAAATATTTCGCACCCTCAAGAGTGGACACTAATTCACCAATGTTGGGAAGGGGAAACGTGTCAGCAATCACACATTTATTAACAGACCTGAGGTCAACACAGAAACGCAACTTTCCATCAGATTTTTTCGGAATCACCACCGGAGAAACCCATGGGGACCCTTCCACCGGTTCGATGACCCCACTTTGCAACATTTCCTCCAACAAATCTTTCACATCACTCCTGATGGCAAGAGGAATCCTCCTCAACTTATGTTGTATCGGTAAACATCCATCTTTCATTTTTATCATGTGAGAATACCCCTTTAGCTCCCCCAACTCATTCCTGAAAACAGAATCAAACTCACTCAAAATTAAGTCAATAGAATCATCCCCCAACACCATAACTTTGTCAGGGGCCCTAGGATTTATAATGATGTACAAATCATATTGGTGGACCCACCCCAAAATGGGTGGACCATCAATAGATAAATACATTTTCCCCACTGTGGATCTGTTTTTAAACACAATATTGGACTCAAAATAACCCACAATGTCTATAGTCTCTCCCTGAAACCCCTTTGGAAAAATTTCACTTTTGAGCAAAGACTTGTCCACCCACAACATTTTAAATGTTGACCAAGGAATGATAGTGTAACGGGATCCAGTGTCCACCATAAGTGAAACTTCACGCCCGTCTATATCAAACATAGCTTTAGGTCTGTTCTGTCTACGATCCTGAACACTCCCAACATCAGTGCCATTTACTACTAACAATCGGTTTCCTACAGATGAATTGTTACAAGAGTACTCTTTGACAACAGCAACCTTTTACTTGTTCTTCGCTTTGCACATCTTTGAAAAATGTCCAATCTTGCCACATTTCAGGCATTCTTTATTTGCTGCGAAACAAAACCTTGCCTCAGAGGTGTGTGAGTTGCTACCACATCTGTTGCAAAATTTGCTTGAAGAAAAAATGTTCTTAACATTTGACCTTAATTTATTTTTGATGACTGCAACAGACTCATCCATTGAACATTCAGAATCAGATTCCTCACTTTTATCTG
This sequence comes from Lissotriton vulgaris, assembly GCF_964263255.1. Classification (NCBI taxonomy): domain Eukaryota; kingdom Metazoa; phylum Chordata; class Amphibia; order Caudata; family Salamandridae; genus Lissotriton; species Lissotriton vulgaris. Next base: position 735,182,120 of record NC_141698.1, read on the forward strand.
AAACTTCTGACACTTCTTGCTCAAAATGCTTCTTTTTAGAATTCTCAATAACCTTAATGTACTTTTCTGACTCTTCGATGACTTGCGCAAGCTCAATGGCAACTTTAAGTGTAGGATTCTTGGCCGCCCATAGCCTTTCTTGAATCTTGCGGTTACTACACTGCACTATCAGCTGGTCACGAATAAGCTCATCCGACATTGCCCCAAACTTACATTTTATGGACAACTCCCTCAAACGAGTAACAAAGTCATTGATTGTTACCTCAGATCTTTGCTTTTGAGTATAAAATTTATATCGGTGCATGACAAGATTCTCCTCTTTGGAAAACCTAACCTCCAACCTTGAGATTGCCTCTTAATACTCATCAGGCATCGCTTGATCATTTGCCTGTAGAGCAATGGGCAAAAACCTAAAAATTATTTGTCCTTCTTTGCCCAATAAGATCGCTTTCTTCCTCTTCGCAGAAAACTCTTGTCCATCAAGTGCCTCTAAATAATTATCGAACATGATGAACCAGTCCTCCCATTGAACAGAAGGATTGCCAGGTTCACTTAAAAATGGTGGAGGAAGTGTCACATTAATATTTTGAGCCATGTCGAAATAAATATTTAGAAGAGTCAAAAGGCAAAGGAAAGCTGTAAATGTTAAACAATAAATACCTTGAAGATTGAGAATGAGTCACAAAAAGCACAGTAGCCTTCGCTCCCCAAATTAAGTAAAAATCTGCAATAACGGAGTTACTCACTTCGCGGCATGAAAACGAGGCTTGGATGAAATCCCCTAAGCGAAAGTGAGGTTGTTAGGCACTGCCGATGTTTTTCCTTTACCTAAAATGGGCGCAATATGAAAGCGAGGCTTGACAAGCACGTTGCACGCAAACGTGAAACGTCATACGCCCGCTCACACTGGTTCCAGGAGCAAAGAAATGGATGCCGATAGAACCCCGGTTTGTTGCTAAGTAGCCAGAAGCACCTACTCACAGGTAAGCCGTTGAATACTTTCCTCTTGCTAAAGTACGTGATAATAGTTCAAATTACGCTGAGTTTGTTTCCGATGCCTCAACCATCATCAATGAATTTTAAGAGGCATCACTGGGTTCGATGTAGCCAGGTCCAACTGCTGAAAACACTACTCTCATTGCAGAACGCTCGTAGGTCCCGTAGACGACAGCAGGACTCCACAATCAGCATGCCAAAGTTGCCAAAATGTTGTAAGTAACTTTCTCCAGTCAGTGGTAGGGAATAAGGAGATTTATTTAGGAGCTCAGCAGAATAGGACCCAGCGCCTGCTGACCAGTCAACCAACTGTCCAAGCAGAACCTGGAGACACAAAGCTAACATGCTAATTCTAGAATGAATGAAAGAGCATAGAGTAGGATAAAGATCATAGAGAAACCATGGAAAAACAAGGCAATAAGTTTACAACAGGTTACATTTCGCTGCTAGGGTGCACTAACCCAATATGTAGTGTGCCCAAGTTTTATATATTAGCATCTTACCCAATGAGCTTACCAAGTACCATTAAGAGCTAAATATAAGTATATAAAAATAGGCTTTTCCTAAATGGCAAACACACTTTCCCTGCCATTTGTCACTGCTGTTAATTGCCAGAGACTGGTGTGCTTCTGGCAGAAATATATTTTTATTCTATTTGAGCAATGTAAATACACACCACAGCCCATAGTTCTTACTTTGCATGCTGTAGGTGCACATAATATACCATTTACAGTGGACTATAGTGGAGTTTATTAGGCTAATGGGAAATTCCAATTTACAGTACAGTAGAGAAGCGCGGGCATTTTACTACCTACTGATTAGCAGTGGTAAAGTGCACAGAGTTCCAAAGTCTGCAAATCCTGACATACATAAATTAGAGGCACCTGGTCAAAAAAACATTGCGTCTTTCAACAGTGAATCAATAAAAATACAATGTACTATTAAAATGTATCCTTCATTGTAAGGGAGGGAGAACGGCTTTCTGGCTTTTAGTCAGAACACTTGTCAGAATTTCAGCTGAGTTTACCCAGAACTCTGCCTTCTCCTTTGTGTATGTCCCGTGTTTGATCTCCACCTCTGAAGTACACGGCCAAAGTGAAAGACTGGCGGTGAAATAAAAGCTCTACATCAAAGATAGTGTAAAACAGCAGTGGAGGCTGGTAACATTTGAAAGTGGTGAGGTGTAAAATTAGTGGTGGACCACACCGCGGCGAGCAAGCGTAGCGAGCAAGTCCAAACAACTTCAGGGGGGTTCTCCCCCCAAGAAAATTTTGAAAAATGAGTAGGCAAATGGTTCATTTTTAACACTTTTGAAAGCCACTGTACTAAGCAGAAACAGGCCACTGCCTCCCCTCAAACTATTGTCTGTTCCAAGGCCTCATGAATATGCCATTCTATATTGCAATAATTCACAATTAATTTTAATAATGTTGCATAAACACTCCCACCCCAACATCCATCCATGCCATTACAAGGCCCTAACTTTGGCTGTGGCAAGTCTTCACACATTCATATCAGTCAGGGATTTCAACAAGCTGCAGATACACACCTGTCCAAACTGATCTTAAATCGCTTGAACTGGCAATGCTCTCTCCTAGACTGCAGGCTATACTTACTTATATCCATTGGTAGAAATGCATTAAAAAAACGATGGGAACTGTCCAACCAGAGAACTCCACAGAATAAAATCTATCTTTACCGAGTGAATATCTTTGAAGCAAAACGTTTTGAGTAATCCACACCAAGGCCCAAAGATTTAAGAGTGAACTGTCTTATGGCCCAACGTTTTACTAGCAAATCATTTAAGTGCCTTAGCATTAACTAGCTGAGTGCACAGAGGCCCAACCTGCAGAAGTAAACATTGCAGGGACCGTACTGGGAGAAAACTGAGGCTAACTAACATTTGAGGTGTTTCTATCATGTAGCATCATGGCCAAAGTGCACATGTTGGCAAATCCTTCCTTATTCCTTTCTCTGTGGGTTCTTCTCACCTGCTTTTCCTGTACCTCATGTCTTCTTCTTTGTCTTACTCTTGCACTAGCAATTGCTAGTCCTAAAGTAGGTCACATTATTGTGGCTGAAATATGGACCTACACATACATCATAATAACACGTGATTTACTACTATTATCAATTCAGTTGTAGCAGTGTTTTGAAGTCAATTATGGTCACAATATATACACAGGGCCATTGTCCGACTGCAATAATGTGGTACACCCTAGTTCCTCTACTTCCAGTCTTTTCCTTACTGCTTCTGCTTTTCTTCTACCTCATTTCGTGGCTTGCTGTCTTCCTTCTACTCCTCTGTTTCACGTCAGTGCCTCTACACCTCATTTGCCTCTTTCCTCCTAGTCTCCTTCCCTCAGTCTCTCTTCCAGTCACTCCCTTTTTCCCTTTATTCATTCTGCTGCTCTCAGCGAGGGATGGCCTCTTTTCACCAAATGTTTTGTAGTTCTGCAAATTACCCAAAAATGTATCTATTTTAAGATGTAGACTTCACTCCAAGGTAGTGTTTGTCATGAGACTTAAGCACCTAGAAAACTTTGCTGATGTCGCGCTATAGACTCTCTTTCACTGTAGGCAAACATGCGACTACCCCTCTAGCTGTCAGTCATTGATTGTTGCCATGGAACCACATAACTAAGGCAACACCTTCTTCTGATGGAACGGAATTTCACATTATAGAACTGACCAAACCGTGAGCAGTGCTTTGGGTAAATTTGGTGGATACAACACACCTACGTGACAATGAGGAGAGAGCCTTTGAGGCTGCGCCCCATTACAGTGGCCTGGCGTAGATAGTAGGTCTCTTGGGCAAGTTTACACTGGCTAAAAAAAAAACGGTCCACAGGTGCCCCTGAAGCACCGGCCCATCTCCCCATGCCTGCCTTCCCAATCCGACACTGTCACAGAGAATAAAAGACTTGCAGACGGTTACAGCCGAAGCCAACAGGCCTATAAGTTAATAGTTAAAAACTGCCCGTCTGGGCCTTACCTGGTGAACTGCCAGAGTTCACAACTGGTCCAGTCCTTCCCACTGCCCTACTTCGGAAAGCAACCTGGCAGCCAGCAGTGTGGCAGCGGCAAACAACCACATGGACTGGCTGCCGGTGGCGATGCTTCAGGATAGACTCCCTCCTCACAGCTCTCTGCTCTAATGCAGTCCGTCCATCTCGAGTGACGCAGTAAAATGGCAGTCACTCCAACAGCCACTGCAGACTCAAGCGCGCGGGAAGCAGTCTGTGATGGAGTCTGCGCAGACTCGACTCCTTGGCTGCCCGCCTGCCACACCCTTTCCCAACTCGTCACAGGGTGGTCCCACCATGCCCTGTGACGAGTTGGGAAGGGGTGGGATGACACAGTGGCAAGCTCTCCTTCCCTCTCTGATTGATGTGTTGAGTTAGCAATCCTGGGCTTGTATTTAAAACGCCCGTGGCTTACTTCACCTCCACGCCATCAGGGGGTGAAGACTGGGCCTTGCAGCTAGGTCTTTGCCAAGCTGATAACATCACAGCCTTCAGGACTGTGAGGTTGTCAGCCCGGCAAACACATAGCAGGCTTCTTTGAGCCTGGCCACCCTGGAGCAAAGCAGTCACTTGACGTGACAGCGTAGCTGCAGCGGTATTGGTGAGTGAGGCAGACTCGCAGAGACAGTGGAGATTTAATTTTGAAAATCCCAAAGAATAACGTGTTATGCTTTGGGAATTTAAAAATTAAATCTCTTGATAAATGGTACTGTGGCGGAGCCCCGACGCCCTCGAAGAGAAACAGCCACTGTATTTAACATATGTAAACACGCCTAAGTGGATGATAAGAAGTAAGGGCCTGGTGGAGGTACCTTTCAAGTTTTCATTTATTCAGGTGCTTAGCACCTGAATCATAATGTCCATTAAAAACCTCCTCCCTCTAGGCAGAGACATTTTAAGACATGGGCAAAGTGGGTCCTGGCCCAAGGCCCCATGCTTTTAGGGGCTCCTGATAGAGGCAACTCGGTACAGCAAATAGTCTTCCCCTGATGACCTTCAATAATTTTGACATTGTTTTAAATACTGTTTTTATTTAATATATTTTTTATGTGGTTGATGTATGGAACGAGAGGTTGCTGCAGACAGTTTGCAGAGAAATGTTGTGTTTATGTTTAATGCAACATCCATAAAGCACGTTTCTTTGAGATCAAAGCAGGTCCCAGGACCTCACATAGGAAAAATGTGAGCAAGTGACAGATTCCATTTCATTTTCACAGTAATTATTTGCACTAATATTAGTAAGCTGCTTCTGTATCCCATGAATAATAGATGTAAATGCATTAACAATTTGGACGAGTGCGACTTGCAGAGTCTGTGACCTGGCCAGAAAGGGTACTAAAGAGCTTAAATTAGTTCATAAATTCCAACGTAATCAAAACTGGTGTGTTCTTTTTTTTTTTTTTTTTACCCTGCAAGTGCATTCTTTTAACTTATCGTGCTTCTAGGCCCCCTTCCTCCGTAATTCTGAATGACTCCACGTGCCGCCTGGGATATTTGCTGCAGTCGTTCAATCCAATCACATCTGCTGCCTTGACACTGAGGAGCGGTTAGGCGACTTTTCTCACTGTGCTTGTTCTGGAGCCTCCGTTTCAACTTCACACTGCTGTTCCACTCATGGAACCTACTTGCTTTTGTCATGCAGTGCAGACTTCGACAGCAAACCTCGTGTGCACCGAAAACATCTCAGCTCCTCCCTGGGTAGGGTCAGGTGGGGTCATGGAGGCTTGTTCCCACTGTACCCTATGGCGAGTTTGGAAGTAGGTGGGCTGCAGCAGTACACAGCCTCGCTGATTGACAAACAGCCTTGAAAACCCAGGGCTTTCGCTTAAAGCGCCCTGGCTGTTTCCAGTCTGCGAGGCTGCACTGAGTCATCAGATGGAAGTGCCTTCAAGTGTTTTACGCTGCCGGAGGCCAGTGCTGAGTTCAGGTAAGCCCTATAAATCCCACGACGGCAGCTGTCAGCACATGTCCCTTAAAAAGTGCCTGGTTATGCCTGACCCTCGCGTCGAGCAAGGGTCACACTGTGAATTTATAATCAGGGCTCGAGTCGGGGTACCACGCGGGTGGACGGCGTCCCCCCACTTATTTTAAGGGCTCTTACCGGGTGGACACCGTCCCCCATGTGCAAAAGCTGGGCTTTAAATTATAGCGGTATTTACCCTCACGGCCGGCCGCCCCGTCGATCTCCCAAGTCAGTCTGTCTCTAATCAGGATGCAAGCTGAAGCCTGCCTGCACTGGCCTTGGTATTCAGCAGCCCGGCGTTGCACGTGTAGGCAGCGGACTCTAATTAAAACTTTGTGCCCCTGCGTAGCACCCGCCAAGTAGTGGAAGCCGGCTCAGATAATGTTTACAAACATCAAAGGCACGCGCGGACTCGACAGTCAATAAGCATTTGAAATTCTGTACAGTGCACTGGGATTGGCCCAGCTGCCTACGATGCCCCGATCTAACGTCATGTTGCGTATTACGGCTGTATTTACATATTACGAGCCCTTTCCCTTTCCTTATGTTGCTGCATGGTATTGGCTGTCTTGAGACCCGGAAGTACTGATGTTACCGGCAAATGATGGCTAACGTTCAACAGATATCATCAGCATGAGTTCACTGATAGTCTTTGTAAGTAGCAGACAAGCAATCACCTAGGAGACAGCTCTTTTAAGTTTAGTGGTACAGGAATAGGTACGCCTTCGTTTAAGGGTTTAAGCGCTTTCATTTGCTAAAAGTGTTCTTGTTTTTTGTTCCACTTAAATGTATGTTTGGGAAGATATTTTCACGAGGAAGTGTTTTTCTTGCTTTGCGCACAGGACACGTTTTAGGTCAGATTCTTAAAGCCTGCGTGCAAGATAAGCGTGCAGAAAGAAGCCCCAAACAGCTACCAGAAGCAGGCACGCACAAGGGGCTTTTGCCTTTTTAGGTTTTGCCTCGCCAAAGATGCGCTCTGCGCATCTTTTCGGCGCAGGCGAAAACCTGATGATAACTGTAGTGTGGCTTGGTTCGGCCCTCGTCGTTGATTGGCTGGCTCCGTAAACGGAGCCTTGCCATTGGACGAGGGGCCTGTCCGTCAATGCCGGACCAGACACGGGGGCGTTCCCGACATTCTTTGGCTTTTGCCGACGTCACGGGACGCCGGGAACGCCCCCGTGTCTGGTCCGGCATTGCCGGCACTATCCCTGAATGGGGAAAATGTGCTTCTGGAATCGTGCTGCAGAGGGCTGTTGCGCGGGTGGGTGGGCGTAATTCAGTCTATTGCCTATGGGTGACTAGCTGTGGGTTACAGCGGCCCGCACCCCATTCGGCAGAGGGCCACCACCGTTTTGTGTTACTGCATTGTTACCGTGTGTGTCTCCCCCCTCCGAGGTCTCGGTGTTCGTTCTCTCTCACAGGCCTCTGCCCCCACCTCTTCTCCTCACGTTCTCGCCCAAACCTCTGTTGTCCATCAGAGAGTAAGTAACCTCTGCCCCTCAGATGCCTGCGTGCTCGATCTCTCCCACCACACTCTGCGTTCGTTTCTCCCGTCGGAGATTTCCTCTTCTAAACCCAGCCGCGGCCCAACAAGCCCGGTCTGTGCCCGTCCCTTTGTATTCCCTCCCCCCCCGTCCCTGAGTTGTGCCCCAGGGGGACCTCGTGTCTCTGGCTATGCAACTGCTGCAGTCAAGAGGAGTTGGCCACGAAGTGACCCGATTGACGTGGACAGTGTTGAAAAGCGTGGCCTGTGTTTAAATACACGTTCCAGCACGGCTGCTACAGAGAGAAGACCGTCAACCCGGAGGATGTGTATCACCTGTAAAGGGGATGCCATTAGAGGGGCCGAGAAGTGGAAGGGCAAATAGGCCATGGTTTGCGTTTGCTTGAATATTTGTGTACCGCTACGTAAGAGCCCAGTGGCGTAGTGCCCCCCACCTTGCCCTCGTAAGGAGTTTAAACCAGGGAAGCTAGTGGGCTTTAAGGATTATATAACTGGACCCTACTAAACCTTAATTAGTTATTTATGGGCCTCTTATGTCTACTGACAAAATGCTCATGAATAACACCGTTGAGGAACACCATAACAGAGGGCGTGGGTGCTGTCATGCACAGAAAAGAAAACCGACTAAGAGAATGAATGAAAATAGTGAAAATACTAGAGGGATGCAGAAAAGTGAGCATGAGATGGAAAGGTAAGAAAAAACAAAGGTAAGAGGCAAGATGGGGGAGATATTAAGCGAAAGAATGGGGGGGGTAAGGAAGGATAGAGAGAAAGAAGAACATTTGAAAGGAAATGAAGAAGAACATGTGAAAGGTAGGGTAGAAGGGTGGAAGAGTAATGGGATTGGGTGGGTAGAAGGATGACGAATGGACAGATGGGGAGAAGTGAAAGGACGCATAGATGGATACATGGGTAAACTGATGGGTGGGTGACTGGAGGGGTGGATGTATAAGTGAAAGGGTGAACGGATGCATAGGTGGATGATGTGAAGGGATGGACGGATGAACAGATAGAAGGGCGAAAGATAGTTGTAAGTAGGGTGAACGGGTGCACAGAACTGTCCGAAGACTTGAGTCGGGCTTTCTCCTGGTCGTAGGTATGGTTGAAGTGGGGGATAGTTTAATAGCCTGGTTACTTCCTCGTGTGAGACCGTAATCTATCTGAGTGCTTTTTCAGTAGTCCCGGGCGCGTTTGTGCGTGTATATTTGTTTTAGTTATTGAGATGGCGCGGTTCTCGCAGCAAGTGCAACTGAAGACTCTCTCCACCCACCCCTCGCCCAGTCTGCCTCACCCATAAGTCCGGAGTCCCAGGACGAGCCGCAGTTTAGGTTTGAGGTGCACAGACCCTGCTCAGTAGATCCCAGTATGTGAATTATAGCGGGGTGTTTTTACGACGGCCCAGGATTGAGGTTCATTGGCAGAGCTGGAGAGGGGGGCGGCTGAGCTATACATCTCACGCTCCCAGGATTGCTGTATGGTGCAGTGTTTGATCAGTAGGCAAAGGTGCTGTGGCTCAGAACACCCCTTCGGTTCTTTTGTCTTTCAGACCGCAGATCGGCCGACTGGGTATATATATTTTTTTTTGTTAAACCCGTGCCTCCTACTGATTTTTTTTTTTTTTTTTGCAAACCCATGATTTTGGTTGCCGCCAGGGGCATAATAACACGGTGGCACAGATTTGAGACACCCTTTAACCGCGAAAGCTTTACCACTACCCAGAATGAATCAACTGTATTTCGCCGCACTTTTGGACCAATGTGCTCGAAATTACTGTTCTTCAAATTGCATCAATATGTTGTGTTTTCAAAACAGATTGGATTAATCTAAGTATTATAAAAAAAGACAACACAATTTGTCTGCTTCGGGAAGCTTTCGATTTGTCATGTGTAGAATTGTAGTTCAAAAGAGCTATTTAGGCAGGTGCTTTTTTGGAATTGTATGCGTGATGGATGAATTGTTCACCCGTTTTTGACCAGCGTTTAGGAGTCTCCGCCTTTCTAGGCCATTGGGTTATTGCTAATTGACGGGCACTGAAAGTCCTTTCGTATGCCAGCCCACACCGAGGCCTTTGTGAATTGAGGTGGTGATCTCACGCAATTACACAGTATGCCGGCGTCCACTTAAGTAAAACTCGTTATAATTGGCACTCTGCCTGCCACTGTTTGCAGCAGGGCCAACGACTGAAGAAGCATGACATGTGACGGCCCTCTCTCCCCGTGTAAAGTCGATGCACTTTATGAGTCTGTGTTACACCTGTTGTGTTCCGCAATGGATTGATCCTTTTTCCAGTAACTCAGTCCAGTGTTTTAAGAGATATGATCAGCTCTCCTGGGCGTGAACCGATTTGCTGTTAACGAAACTAGAAACACATGGAATAATAATAGAACCGGCTTTTTCGAGCACCTACCTTACACGTTAAGTAGTATTTCTGTTTCTGCAGCCTGTCCTTTCTAAGACACACTTTTTGATGTCGCATGCAATATTAAACTGAGTATTAAAACAAGTTAGCTGACCCAGTTTCCTTTCTGACAATTTTAAGAGTCAGTTTTAAGTTTTAATACCTGACCATACCTCTGGTTATTAAGCTCAGATTGTGTAGTACTGTAGAGAGATGCTGAACGTTGTATTGCATTGATTACGTGACTGTTATGTGCTCCAAAATGAATGTCATGTAGAGTATGGATACCAAGTGACTACATGCATTAGGACACTAAGTATTGTATAGTAGTTGTATTTCTACAATACTTCATACCACTGACACACCTGACGTGACCACTTGAGATCTGTCATCAGGCGTTGCCTGCGTTTTTCACTGTTATTCTGGAAATGCTCCACTTTGAGTCACCGTGTTTATTAGTACATTTATCTGAATTTTGAAATGGATAAAAGGACACATTCAGCGTGGAGGGGCCACCGCCCCCCCCCCCCCCCCCCCCTGAAAATTACTTCACTGAATGGGAAACGTTATTTTAAGCAGAATAGGGAATAATTTTACCCGGGGCGTGGTAGTCGCGCTAGAAATGCAGCTTTTTTGGCAGGCACACAAATAAAAATAAACAAATCCGGCTTAAATAGTAATGTTGTTGTTGCCAGCTTTTTATTAAAGTGCGTTTTGCTTTGTGTCCTCGGCCAAGTGGTGTTCTTATCGCTGTTGGTGGCGTGGTATCTCCTGTTCACATCCTGGAGGACGTCCCAATCTGTGACAGTCTTCCTGTGGTTTGCAGTCCAGTTTTGCCCACTGTGTATTGTTGTGCATTCACCTACTACGACAGTTTACTTTGTATGTTCAGTGCTTCAATTCTTTAGCTTCTATTGCTGGGTTTAAAAAAAAAATATTTTCATATTCTCGGTTATTGTACTTGTGTTTACCGCGGATATATCAGTGTGCCTCACTTAAGTGCCATTTCTTAGCTAAACTGCTCTTTAAAATTGGAGGCTAGCGCAGCGTACGAAGGGGGTGTTGAACGGCTCCTGTCAGGATTGGGAGGTGGGGGCTGCGTCATGCGCGCGCAGTTTATTTTTCCGGGTATCTCGCGCTCTCCAGTGACGCCGAGATTGATGGATCGAATACAGACTGCGCAGAATGATAACTAATGCACACCAGAAGGGTCTGGTATCCTCTGTGGATGAGATCTAAAGCCCTGTGACTCGCATTAAATGTAGCATACTTCTGCTCTGTGTGGGGGGGGCTCTGTGTGGGTGTATGTGTGGAGGGCGCTGTGTGGTTGTGTGGGGGGGCGCTGTGTGTGTGTGTGGGGGGCTCTCTGTGGGTGTTTGTGTGTGGCATTTGCGAGAGATTAAGCTATTGGCATTGTAAATGACAATGCCATTTATTTATGTTAAAAAAAACATAAATAAAAATAATGTCAAGAGCAATGCCAATAGCTCTAACTTTAACAAAGGCAAAACCATTGCATTGTAAATGCTTGTTAAGTGTTGAGATTACAACGCCCAACCGGGTGGTGGACGCCCTCAGGTCTTCCGGCAGAGCCATCCTGCAGAGCCACGGCATATCCTTTCACAGTCTGCGGGAGGGGTTACTTCTTGGCATCAGAGTGCTCGTATCCTTCTACTATATGTAGCTAACGTTAGCACTTTTGTCCTGGAGAAGCAAACCCAAGCAGGTGTGTGTACTATTAGGGGCACAACTAGCCCCGCACTTCAGGGGTTGGGATTGCGTGTTTGAAACTAAACAGTGTTGGTGGCGCTATCATTTCGCACACTGGTAGCCACTTCTAGGGTTTTTACCTTCCGTGACGTCACTTCCTGTCGTGACATCACTTCCAGCGTCCCCCCACTTCTTTATTTAGGACTTGTGCCCTGTTTCTAATGAAATTAAAATGTACAACTTGACAGAAATTGATGCAAAAATTGAAGTAGGGGCGGAGCCCTGCCACCCTAATGAAGAAACCGCCCATGTAAAACAGTGCCTGTTTTTATTGCCTAATGGTATCAGTCCAAAGATGATTGACTGTCATGGCTGCCATCCTTTCAATCTCATTGGCTAAATTTGCTGATATCTTCCCATGTGATTGATTATGTTACTGGTGAAGACACAACACCGTACTACATTAATTTTAACACTACTCAGCATTGTTTTCCCCTTACTTGTGAGTCTTTTTATATTAAAGTTTAATTTAGTATACAATGGCCTTGAATAATTGAAAACCCATGAAGTACACATATTATATTAGACTTAAAATAGCATAGGGCTCCTTGCGAAAACAGGATATGATTAACTCAAATTTTTAAATATCCGAGAAAACTGTGCTATTGTACAGTAAAACTGAATATTTGTTTCCTTATGTATTAACCATACGCAGAAAATCTGCTTGATCTGTGGGGAGAGTGCTCTCACATTTTCAACTCATGTCCTGAGATGGCTAGCACTGCTAAACCCAGCAGCATAGCAACGTTTCAGGTCAGTCATGACCATTCTTAAGTCTTTGATTTCTGGTTCAACAATAGTAAATTGTAGGAGGACGATACAAACCCATATATTCCTCTTATACACTAACAACATTCTTTGGTGTGATGTGAAATTGCTAAGCAAACCTAGCAAACAACTTTGCAGGTATGGGACCAGTCTTGGTAGTAATTTATTTAATTTATTAATTGTTTGATATTGGGGGAACTAGGCCTGAGAGCGTCATGGCCCTTTACATATATAGCGGCAGGATAAGAAGTGAAACACAGAAATGTGGTTGAAACCTATACATAATGCGCATGTAACACTGGCAATATGGCACACTCTAAGAGAACATATTCTAGGCAAAGGGGGAATTAAAACTCCATTATAATCTCAATATAATGTATAGAGTGTCATGCAATTAAGGCAAATGTGTACCCACTGATTATATTTCCAACCTGGAGAAGGCTTCACCTCCGCCTTTTCCATGATGACTCAGGTGGCCGTTCAAGTGCAGTCTCCGTGGTGGTTAATTCAAGGCTGTGAGTTCAGGTCAAAAAAAGTGTGTCGGGCGGGGGGGAGGGGTTGATCAAATATATTCACATCCCTACTGTTCAGCTTGTGGAGCGGTGTGGTTGGGTGGTTCTGTAGCAACATATTGAGTAGGAAGGGTAGTCTTTAGAAAGGTCAGCGTTAAGATTTCTTGGAAAGTTAATGAGACTAGTTAGAGTGAAGGAGTTGTGCACTAGGCATTCAACTTTAAACCTAGGCTCTCCCTTCAGCAGGCAGCCAGTTTAAGGATGCCAAGATCTGTGTGATGTGTTGAAATGGCTTAGTACTTGTGGTCAGCCTTGAAAAAGCCTGTGGTGAGGCTTTCATCTGAGCAATAAAAGTTTTAGGGATCCCTGCTAGAAGGTCATTTCCAAGACATCTAAAAAATGCTCCTACATTACTATCATTCAGGAAGCAACTGAAGACGTGGTTGTTCAATTATTAATCTCCCTGACTTCCGGGCCCAACCTCCGATTTCTGTCTATCAAAGCGCCAAGACACCCTTGGGTAATCGTGCGCTCAATAAATTGCATAAAATAAAATAAATAAATAAATCATCTAGTTTTTATGACACCGTAGCCTGTATCACCATCTTTAGGTCTTGAACAGTTTGGAAGTGATTGCTACCCCAGGTGATTTTAAGATGGTAACTTGCTGATCTTGTAATTCCACTAAGATGGTAGAGGAAATGTAGTTTTCCACATAGGGTGAAGCCTAGGGGTTTGGCATTCTTCAAGATGATGGTAGGGCTGCCTAAGAGGTTGGCTAAGGTTGCATGGGAGACTTCTTCGGAGAGAGAAGAAATTCAGTTTTCTCTGAGTTGTTTGAGGTGGTGGATCATCGTCCTGGATTGGAGGTTGTCAAGAGTAGTGCTCAGACTGAAAATGTCAGCCTAAAAGGGGACTTTCAAGTATATTTGGGTGTCATCTGTGACATGGTATTCGTGTATGTCAGAGTTAAGTTGGTTTCTCATTGATTTCTGTTATATATTGAACCGTGCAGGAGCTAGAACTGATCCTTGTGAAACTCCTTGGGAGATGTTCACCAGGTTGCAGAGGGCATGTTCTATTTTGATCATCTGTGAGTGGTTCTCCAAGTATGACTGCAACCTCTCTGAAAGGTTCCCTTAATGCCTATGCCATTCCAATAATAATCTCATGGTTGATATCATTTAGGATATCAAATACTGTTGGAAGGTCTAGTAATATAAGCAAGCACAAGTCTCCCTTATCCATGATCCTGAAGCTGTCTGTTATTTGTAAGAGAGCTGTCTTGGTGCTTCGGCATTCTTTAAACTCTGAATGGAGTTAATCAATTAAGTTATCATTTATAAATTAAGTTATGTGTTAACAGCTTTCTCGTATTTTGGCCAAGAATGGGAGACCTTTGGCTGAACAGTAGTTGTAGAGATCATTTTGGTCATCATTTGTTTTAGTTTTTTTTATCGCTAGGGATACCTGTGCTATTTTTAGGCAGTCTGGGGATGTGCCCTCAATAGAAAGAGGTTTATAATATTAGACCAGTGAGGCAGTAGTACATTATGCAACCTGACCATTTCAGATATATAAAAGTCCCTTATTAATTCCAGTGGAGACAGACACAAAAAAAATTCAGTATTTGTATAGCGCACAGCTACCCGGAGGCCTCGCGGCGCTGGGGGCCATCAGGAAGATTAAGCAAGCTATTTCCCAGAGTCTCATGGTGCTGGACTGACCTGCCGCCGGTGCCGGGGATTGAACCGTGAGCCCCAGCGCCACACCTCTTCCCTAACCAATATAAACAGACTAAGGGCCTTATTCAGAGTACAGCAGTCTTAGGACTGTCCTACTCGCAGTGGTAGTCCGACCACCACCACTATTGCGGATCCAGCCAATGTATTTCAAGTGTGGCGGTCGGGCCTCCGCCAGGATCCCACGGAGGCGTCGCAGCGGAAAGGGGCAGAAATATGCTGACATTGCCTCCCCACCAAGCATATTCCCAGTTGCATTGTCACTGAACATTTTGATGGCGGTGAGCCCTCCTTGAAAAGGGTGGCAGAGATGCAACTAAGTCGCTTCTAGACCTGGGGGTGCTCGCGGGGGTGTGTTACATGGACCCTCCTGTAATTGCACCCCCGTTCCTGCACACTATGGCATGCATGACATGATGCATGCCACACCGTGCAGGAACGTGCTTCAGGCGGTGTTACAGAGGCGGACTGCTGTTAAGGCTCATCTGTGAGCCTATCAAAGGTGCAGCTGTGTGACGGCTGCAGTACCGCCCGGCCTGGTTTCAACTCCGTATGCGGCGGGCAGGCACACCACTGGCCTGATGTTTCTCCTGTCAGCACAGAGGTGGCAGTGCTGCAGGAGGGACCGCCAGCCTCGTAATAAGGCCCGAAGTATGAGTGTCAATGGCAGAAGGGGACTAAAAGCACCAGGAGCTTGGAAGGAGTGAGACAGAGGAAGGGGTAGAGGGGCGCGTTAAATGTTCGTGGCAGGGAAACAACTATTCTAATAGAAGATGCAAGGCAAATTGAACGTGTAAATGAAATACGAGTTCTCAAACTTCCTACTCTGCAATCGTGCACTGCTTGAAATGTTGAGTTGTTTCAGCTGCTGCTCACATATGTTATATGTATACATGTGTTTAGAAAATAAAGTATCAGCGTTAACTCCTCCCAAAATCGTGACTTTAAACCTGCAGACATTTGTCTCATTTGCTGGAAGACTTTAACAAGGACATTTACGAGACAACCACAATGTGGCGATAGACTACTCTCACAGTACCTGGAAAGCAAAGCACTTCTACGTTAACCTTCACCCAGTTCACTGTGGCAGTCTTTCAGACACAATTAGAGAAGCAGTTCGAGGTATTGTTCCTGTAATTAGTTACCATAGGCTGCATGTTGCCCAGTTGGAGAGAAGGAGAATCATAGCTCTAAAGCCTTGAAGAATAAAAACAGTGACAGGATTACTGGGGCAAGCAGCAATACAACCCGCATTACAAACTGGGGGGGACTGGGGTAGGCCGAGTATTGAAAGTTGACAGAAATAGAACGTTGCAAGTGAAATGAAAGCTAGCGGACACACTGTCAAACAGAAAAACTTTTATGAAAAACAAGATGTATATATATTACATATTTGGTTTACAGTTGATAAAAGAGAGGATACAACGAAGAAAGTAAAGCAATGAAAGCGCATCCAGTGTAGAATAAAAGGCAATGCATTTTGTTTATCTATGGGACCCCTGAAATGTTAAAATATTAATTGGTGCCAGAAAACGAAATGGGCTCGATCCTTCTTTTTGAGTGTGAAACTTTATCTTAGAATTACATTTTGGTCAAAGAGTTTGCACTGCAAAGGTCACCTTGGACACTTATCTTGTTCTTCTGTTAGTATTTCAAAATGTTGCAATATCTTTCAGTTTATTAAACGCTAGGGCTTCTTAAACCAGTTCAGGTTAATGTTTGGCACTAAGTTTGGATTTCGCCCAGTGGTCTGAAAGTGGATGGATGATGTAATGTCTTGGTACCATATTTTCTCCAATTTCATATTGATTCTCTTGCCAGTGCGTTTCTCATTTCCTGTCCAGCGCTAGACCCTAATTCTCTCAGGCAGCGTTTCCTCTTAACAATTTTGAGGTCTCTCCTTGCAGGACCCCATCCATCTCTCTGCCACTTTAACTCCTGTTCTCTCACTCTGGGATTTTTATTTCACCTCACAGGCTTTATATCCAAGTTTTCACCCATTTACTGCGCTACTTAAGTTTCTATTGATTTTTTTCACACACTCTTCCAATAATATATATAAATATATATATATATATATATATATATATATATATATATATATATATATCATATTCTCACTCTCGCCATGTATTCCTATTGTGCTTGTCCTCCACCGAACACTCTTGTTTTGCACTATTCCTTCCCAAAGTCCTAGAACTCTTCTTCCTTCAGCGCTCTTCCTTTAAGACTCCTCCCACGTCTACTTGATGACTGTCTTTCACTTAAGCACTCTTTTATGCCTTTTAGCCCCTCTCGCATAGCTTCACCCGCCAATTTTATTAACAATTTTAGTGAGAGAATAGCAGAAATAATGTTTAGTACAAATGTATGTTCTGTATTTCATCTCAGCTGGTAGAGGGGAGCTTGGGAAGTTATACCCATTTTGACTCTCCCCTCCTTGTGGAGCTGTTGGCTACTCGAAGGAAATGATTATCACTGAGCTAGGATAGGTCAATATTAGAATTTCCTTTTTAGGTCGAGGCTACCGTCCAACTACGAAGTCGAAGATTTCATGACTTCAAAAGTGTGGGGATTTAACCCGCCTCTCTCTTCCATTGGCTAGCTTCGTAAATGGAGGCTAGCCATTGGAAGAGATGTGTGTCAATTACTCTTTTCCCCGGCTTGATGCGATCCGTGGGTGTTTCTGTCTCTTTTTTTAAGTCTCGCCCCCCACACCCTCCCTCTCGCCGAGGTCCCAGTCTATTCCTCCTGTAATGTACATTTTGCTACCTCTTCGCTTTCCCCCTTCCTGCCTCCGCCTTGGCATGCATTTTTAAGGCGCTGTTTGGTGCGATTCGTGTTACTGGGGGCGCCAGCAGATTACTCGGCCCTGCAAGGGGTTAACATCCAGCAACAGGTTTCACGAGGGGCAGACCTTCGAGTCTGCGATGTGCGCCCTCGAGCACACACTGTACAGTACCTTGGTAGGGGTTGCCGTGGACAAATGCGGGGGACAGCGGCAGACTGGGACAGGGCTCAGCAGGGCGCCTGATGTGGGTCCGGCTCGTGGCGGCGTCAAGACGGGCGGCGCTGGAGCGGGGCCTCCGAGGGGCTCTGCGGGCTGTCAGGGGCGCTGTCTGTGTCCGGGCGTAGGTTTCCCTTCGACGCGAAGCTTTAGGAAGATCTGGGCCGGAAATGCCACACGGAGCAGCCTGTAAGCGTCGTACAGGGCAGCTCCTCTTGATGCGGCGCGGCCTCGGGGATCTCTCCCGGTGCAGTGCAGTACGCCTTCACTGTACGCACTGCACCGGCTGGGGAGATGCAGGTCAGATCCGAAGTGAAGCAATCAAGCGGGGAGGCAGCGCGGCAGCACCCAGCAGCGGGTACGACCTGTACCGGCAGTTCAGCTGGTGCGGCGCGGCCTCAGCGGGAAGGTACCGTGTGGAGCAACGCTCAAGGGTACGCACCGTACTATTGCTCAGTCGGATCCCAGGAGTTAGTGGCGGCTGTTAGGCGGGTGGTGCGGCTTCGGCCTGGCAGATGGGTTGGAGCAGGGTGCGGGGCGGCTCCTCGGGCCACGGTGTGGCGGCGGCTGGGATCAGCGGGGGCACACGGGGTGGGGCCGCTACAGCACGGCTACAAGCACTTTAAGGCAGACGACCTTCACAGGGCTCACTCAATGACGGCCTTCAGCGGGGCAGGAACTCAGTAAGCCCAGCAGCTTGGTGTGTGTGGCTCTGTCTGTGTGTGTGTGTGTGTATGGCTCTGTCTGTGTGTGTGTGTGTGCATGGCTCTGTCTGTGTGTGTGTGTGTGTGCGTGGCTCTGTCTGTGTGTGTGTTTGTGTGTGTGTGTGTGTGTGTGTGTGTGCGGCTCAGTCTGTGTGTGTGTGTGGTTATGTGTCTGCGAATACTCTCTATTACTCTCTAATGCTCACCTATTGCCATTGTAAATGACAATACCATTTATTTATGTTTTTTAAACAAAAAAAATGTCATGAGCAATGCCAATAGCTCTGCCTTTAATAATGCCGAGACCATTGCATTGTAAATGCTTGTTTATTTTTCCAGAGAAAATTGAAATTAGCTACTTCTGTTCGTTACATCATTGATACAATGTAGTCGTTTGGACAGTTCTTCGATTCCCGGAGCTGTGACAAGATCTATTTCAAGAATTCCAGGAGAAATCTTCTCTAACCCCCCCCCTCCCCTGCTCCCCACCACCACCAGCTGTGCGAGCATCCCACAGGCACGCCCTCCGTTCACGTTCTCCCATCAATCATGGACACCAAGATCTTCTTGGTGTTAGAATGGCCTCAGTTTATTCACATCATACGCTGGCTCATAAATCATCACAATGGCATTGGTCTTTAACCTGTTCAGAGCTTTGCTTATTCTGTATTAAAATGTAAAGCATAACCTGCAATGCATTACACTTAGTCATCTTGTATTTTTAATGCTGGTCATAAATCCCCGTTTGTCAACTGCTGTGACTGCTCTTCTTTTGTCAACTACATGGTACAGTGAGTCATGGCTTTGAGACTTCCCTTGCTACTGACTGGCTGGCGTTTGTAGCCTTGTGGCCATGCTGGGATGCATGTGACATGTCCGCCCAGCGCTCATCATTTCTTACCCCTTTTGTTTGCCCTCAAGTGTCCCTGCCATGAGGCATCCCAAGGACCTTGTTTGGGCAATTGTCCTTTTATGTCCTTGTGAGAAGATATTTATTGTTAACCCTTGTAGCTTCCTGCCATGCTGGCAGTGGTTTACCGACCTACGACAGCTTATCCATTACCTATGAAAAACCTAGAAGTACCAATGCCCCCACGATGTTCAGGAACAACGTGTCTATCCCCACGCTCGACAGCTGAACCTTATTGTCTGCATAATATACTGACATCTCCAGGTTGGTGAGACCATGCCTCACAAATTCCCATTTCATTCCTTTGCAGAAATTGTTCATTGCCTAGTTCAGCTTTTGCCTATCTCTCTACTGCCCCATGGCTCACTGCTCTCTGCCACTAGTAGCACACTATCATTTCTGGCCATTTGATGTCAGCTGGATGCACCAGCCAAGATATGGTCGTCAGTTCAGCTTGGATGGCCCCTAGATGAAATCCCACTGCAGCAGGGTTCCCGTGCGCCCATTGCATATCCTACACAGCAGGGTGGAGCTGGTTACACCTCATGCCTGGTTTTCCCAGCCATTTAACCTTGGTGTTGCACAGCCATATGGCATTCCGCCATACAGCTTTCTGGCTCCAGCCCAACGCTGTGCCCTTGAGATGTACGAGTGTCCTACTATACGCACTGTTTGTTTTTTTCCTCTGTCCGCTGTGGTGGGAGAGTATTGCCACAACGCAGGCCTGATGTATAACTTAAATGCTGAGGATATCCACCTGCATATGAGCCTCACCCCTTCTTCTGCCATGCTGTGCGCCGTTGCTGTCTTTACTGCCCGATGTGGAATGAGTAACCTGAAGCGTGTCTGCGTGATGTCTACCCTTGCCAGGGCCTGCCACAGTATCGCGAGGAATTGGAACCTGCTGAGGTAGCTACCTTCCTAGTGTTAGCCGGGGCCTCCAGCTGCCCTGACCTTCATGTAGTCGGTGGTTATGCATACTGGGCAGTGTTAACTCTCCGTGAAATGCTCCAGCCATGTGTGCTTCCCTTTCCTTTCCTTGTCAGTTTTTTACCTCCTCAGGTACAGCACCAGATGCTTGTCACCCATGTGTCAGTCCTCCACCCTGAGGCAAGCTGCCCCAGGATTTGCCTAAGCCCAAGCTCTGGACTTGCCTTGCTCAGAGGCCCATTGTATAAGCACCATTACTTCCTTACCAGCACATGGTCTTGCGTTCGCCCCCGTCGCCCTTCTGAAATGTTCCAAACACTTGCGATAGGTGGCCACGGTTTTTAGGGGCCAGGACCCTGTCCACGAGTAGCATCAGGTCAACTCTCCTGCAGCCCATATATATGCTCACACTGCTGTCATCCTCTCGTCTGCTCACGTCACCATGAATTGGCGGAACCTCTCCCACTGAAAACAAGAGAGCGCGTCAGCGATTGCTTTGTCACATCCTGACACATGCCTAGCTTTGATAACTATGTTGCTCTCCAGCTGCCAGCCTACCAGCTGTTTTAACCCTTACCAGGTTGATTGCCTCGTCCAGTGTGGCGTACGATACTGAGCACCTCTCCTGGTTTAATCTCATCATTCACTGACCCTCCCTCCGGGTAAGACAGGTGATGGATGAGCTAGAATTGGCCCAGCTCCTTTTTGGGGGTATGCCTCCAGTGGGGATACTGCAAAGTATTTTAGAGGTGGCTTCTTGAAAGGGCCAGCCACAAGGCCCAGCTATGCTCCTTGGTCACCTTCCGTCCAGAATACTTCTGCGTTGTTATGAATGATTTAAGGTTGCTGCAGAGTCTCACTTCCACAGGTCCCACATAAGGTATATGCCTAAGCCATTCCTAAAACCCTCCGCCAACAAGTGTGCATAGTCTTTCTTGTGGGAATTGTTGAGTAGTTTAATCAGATTTCTGCATCTAATTGGAGTGGGCGCTAGTTCCTGTACTCATTCTTTGACTCCCCTTTACTTCTTGAAGGGACCTTTATCTCATTAATCCCTTCCCCTTCCTGCACTTGCTGACCGGTGGTTCCCCCCACAAACACTGCCTGTGTGCTTGAACTTGGAGGCTGAACAGCATTTGCACTCCCCCTTATACCGCCTCCCTTTGCAAATGGGTTACTTCATTTGTGATATTATACAGTGAATATTTACCCTCTGGCATTCTTTCAGCTTGCTTTACTTACTAGTCTTATGACACACCCACAGCATCTTAACTGCCAAAATCTTTAAAAAGCATGCCCTGTTGATGTCTCTTATAAGCTTGTCATTTCTGGAAAAAATAGTAATAGCCTCAAAGAATTGACCCTGTTCAAGAAAACAAACCATACAATCACGCACATCTACATGTCCATTGCCAGCCTCGTGAAAGTATCCATTGTCTCTAAGAAAGCTAATGGTTTCCAGCTTCACCCTTACATTACCAGTCGCTGTTGACCTTGGGTCAAGATTTTGAGAATTCATGACACTGAAACAGCTCTCTCCATAACCCTCTATGACTCCTGTGAATGTATTTACAAAGGTCAGCCATGCCTGCTTGTACGTTTAGATCTCAGAGTGGTGGACTGTACTTTAAGCCACAGCATTCTCATGGTTTTATCTCAGTGGTTTCTTGAATCATGGGTTATTCTCTCCTCTGGTCTGTGACAGTGATGGTAGGGACAAGGCCTCCTCCAGAACTCCTATGCTCTCCACAAATTAATTAGCTTCTAGTTTGCTATTAGCCTATGGTTGACATCAAGCTTGTAACATATCCATAAACATCTGTAAAAGTAAAATTAATAATTAAATAACAAACCATTTCAAGATCCTCAGTTTGCAAACAGAAGAGTGCTTCACAACAAATGACCCTAGCTGTGGAGCGAGTCACTAGGGCTCGCCACTGCAAATCTAACCATCAGAAATCAGTTCCAGCACGTACCTTTCTGAGGTCGCTCTGATCCCATCCGCCAATCTCTCAGCGCCTTCAGTTGCAGAGCTGCACCACACAAGTAAACCATTCATTGATGTATTATTTCATTCTATTACTTGAGTGCTCCATTATTACTCAACCTACTGAACGTTGTTATTCCTTTTTTATGCACATGCAATGTGTTAGTAAAAGCCAGACTATCTACCTATTAAATATGTCAATCTTGCCATTCAGCTAGTGGGTGCAGTAATCTGTTTTTGTTGCCCCTATTTGAGATATGCAGTCGGACATGGAAACACGATTTAAAAATAGTGTGTTGCATTAATTAGATTGAAGAACTCCATGTGTGTTAACACCTCCAGAGCCGTTGGTCAAACATTTTTCCTCATTTGAAACTGAACATTTTTTTTTTTACATTAAATTAATAAAACACAGAAATCGAGCATAAATCAAAGCGCCTTTCCTAATAGACAATCTAAATATTGCATGCAAGCTTCTTGTGTTCTAACACATTGGTTTTGATGGATAACTTTTTTGACAAATACTTGTAAACACAGGTATGTCCCTTGTCTTCCAGATTAGATTATATATGTAAGAAATGCTGTAAACCGCAATCGTGGCACTATACTTGTAAATGGTTACAACCATTGTTTCATGACTTGAATTAGACTTTCCTTGGGAATTTACACTATCATATTTGTGTAGCCTCAGTGTACATCAGTGTAAATTCACAACCAGGAAACAAATCTCTTGTCTAAAACCTTATCTAGATCATATCCTTAGGTTTCAGTGTGCTAGAAAGATGTTCATATTTGAAAACCCTCTTCCTGGTGCCTCAATGGGAATCCTAGGCACCGCATAGGAACAGCTGTGCTCTGTTGAATAGTTGCATGTTGTGATAAGATTGAAACATTATTCTAGAAAAGTAATAGCACAGCCGAATAAAGTATGCCAACACTAACCTATGAGAACAATGAGAATAATCCCAGGAAAAATGGCTAATATGTCGATGGGAGTTGTAAGTGAGGCAGACACACGAAAGAATTGAGCAATTAGAGTATAGCACGAGGTTACTAATGGTCATCTAAAGCACTTTCCCTTTATTGTAGCACCCAACAAGGCTGAAATGCTCCTCAATATTTCTGGTGTTTTTAAAAAGTCTTTACATGACTGATGCAGATGTCCTGCATCAGTATTCTGACCTAGACCAGGAAGTAAGATATGAAGTTGTCATACATCTGGGTGTGTGCAATACTGCCAGTTACAAGAGTGCCCCTCAGAAATGGAAAATAGCATGTGGGAATTGGTGTTTTTGCGCTAATTCCCACATGTTTTTGGCATGTTTGTTCATTTCTTCATAGCACATTTCCCCTGTTAGCAGCAAGCAAAATGTTCAGGGATTAAAATATTGTAAATATGTTGTCCTCATCACCATTAAACCGATTCATCCATAGTTGGGTGCATAGATGATCCTTGGGTACAGGCGGTTGAGCGTAGAGCATGGTCACATGCCAGGACTAGCTGCCAACCCCCACAGTGCGTGGCTCAAGTCTGTCTGCTACATGGTTTGGGTGTGTGGGGTGTATGTCCGGATTAACTCAGCTGTCATGACCAAAGCCCATACACAGCTGAGCTGGGATTCAACAAAGGGCTATGAAGTATATAGTCAAAAACTCTAAAAATGTTAAGGAAGAGTATAGCTACTCAGGTTCATAAGATATTTAACGGTTTTAAAAGCACCTTAAAACAAATCGGAAAAAAAAGAAGTTACATTGAAGTTAAGGTGATAAAACAAAACCGAAAGCCCCCTGGAATTGCCAATATAGTTACCTGATCAATCCATATGGCCTGTCTCTGCCAAGGATCCATAACTTGCAGCCAAAATGCAATGTTTATGACTTCACAATATTTATACTAATAACTTAGCAGCAGATCATTAAATATTTATCCATATACTTACTAGGAAATTATATCTCACATTTATAGTGACATTTTAGATAATTAAATTTTTACGGTGATGTGCAACGTCGCCAATAATGTCATGGATGTTGTTCATGAGATCTGTCACATCATGGGTGAGTTCATCATCATTGGATTTAGGGCACAACTTATCTTTTACTTGTTGCCGTATCTTTATTTCTAAATACAAGTTTCAAGCCTTGGCGTCAATGATATTTACGCAAGTCAAAAAGTAATTCCCTTTGGGCGAATTAACCTAATACATAAGTACTTACACACATAAAGTGAACTGACCAATACCAAACATATAACAGGAAGCAATGAAAATAAGTGAAAAAATTCAATACATGTGAAAACACTATGGTGAAAATCAAGTATAAAACAATTTATTAGCATACATTACATTTGTTAAAAATTGGGAAACACATACAAGACGGAACAATACTTAATAAAATCAACATTCCATCGGTAGGACGAGAAGACAACCACGCGGGACGCCTTATAGCATACTGAACAGGGTCTTCGCAGAGGGATTCGCCTCGTGTCTGGGGTATCTTACTGGAACCCTGTCTACCCCTACAACGGTGATATTCGCTCTATTTTCGAGTGGGCTCATTATTGAAAATATCACTACCGCAACGCAGGAATTTTAACTCTTATCTGACAGCCATTATGCTGGATGCGCCACCATTGAAAGTACGAATATGTACTTGTTACCATTTTTAAATCAGTAATCTTTTTAAATCAGGAAGATAACTCGCGGGACGATTATCTCTACCTATCAACGAGGAGGCAACATACCCCTTATGAGATAGAGATTCTTTTCTTACCGGAGAAACATTGGGAAACATTTGTATACACTGTCCTGATGAAGGCGGTATTAGATTAAATAACCCGCCGAAACGCGTCGATGCTAAAGGAGCAAATCTGGGATTACATTAAGGAAAATTCAAAAATATTGTTTTGTTTGAGTTTAGTCCTGTCTCCCTGTAGTTCCTTTTTTAATGGAATGTTGATTTTATTAAGTATTGTTCCGTCTTGTATGTGTTTCCCAATTTTTAACAAATGTAATGTATGCTAATAAATTGTTTTATACTTGATTTTCACCATAGTGTTTTCACATGTATTGAATTTTTTCACTTATTTTCATTGCTTCCTGTTATATGTTTGGTATTGGTCAGTTCACTTTATGTGTGTAAGTACTTATGTATTAGGTTAATTCGCCCAAAGGGAATTACTTTTTGACTTGCGTCATTTGTGGAACCCTATCCCTTTGGTTCTGGGGTCCCTCTCTATTTTACTAGAGAGTCAATGATATTTAGGCAAAGTTTCAACTTTTCTCGTTAATATCATTATTCGCATATGCAGCTTGTCATTTTGACTATTAATGTCATACCAGTTTCTTCAACGTTGACTTTTTCTTTAATACTTGTATAACGTTTGTATATTAATCTTCTGCTTGCTCGTCCTTAAATGTTCCAAAACCTCTCACTAGTTCAAACTATACATAACAATAAACACAATAAACTACCAGGCTCTGAGTTGGTGAGTACGAGGTACCTATGCAATGGAGGTTCTCAGTCAGGAAATGAACACTACCTGCGAGGTTGGTAAGGGAATTATTTCTAATAAGAAAGCAAGTCCTCACCGACCAAGGTGGTATGCATGCTTCATCATCATGCCAATCCTCGCATACAAAACAACCTCACAAAGAGCTCCAGGTGGAGCCCACCACACTCACTGTGGTTTGTGCTAAGGAGGGACCTAAAGATGAAGAATGCCACCTTGGTGGGTGAATCCTTTATTGTGTGTTATGTGGGAGGGTGTGCCCTGACCCATCTACTGTTTTTCTTTTCACTCTTCCTTGTGAGTTAGCTCACAATGGACATAGCCATGTTACTGTTATATTGTGAAATTAATGCCATCACTATGGTCTTTATGTATTTGATATCAGCACTGATATCAGCACTGATATTCGGGGACTGGATGATATAGATGCTGGAATTTAAGAACTGTTTACACCTTTTGTCATCTGGTGACAAGAAATATCTTTGTTCTGTATAGTGTATAACTTTGTGTAGGTAGGTCCTTTGTGAGCCTGATGATATTGTAGTGTAAAATAGTTATCTGTTGGGCACTGTCATGTACACTAGTGGCTTCTGTGTGAGTCATCCTTTGTAATGCAGTGTTGAACACCTGTACACCAATATACTGTATTTACCAGAAAAGGGTTACTTAATAGACTTTTTTTAAACACTTGTTAATGATATATTTAGCAGAGTTACCTTATAAAAAAAAGGAAACCTCTACCCAAGGAGCAGTTTCTTTGCTGTCAGTACTGAGGGTGCTCGTATTGGGAATAATCCATCCTTCACTGCCAGGCGAGGCACCCTTCAAAGGGTAACACAAATGGCATGATGTGCAAAAAACATTTGGTTTGAACGCAACCCAGAATGAGAGAGCATTCCTCATCACCTTTGCTGGTTTGATGTAGCACCCTAAGTGGCCTGTGGTATATCCAGACATAGTTTCCTTGCTGACTCTGCCACAGTATCCAAGGTATATCTCACTGACAAAGCCTAATGAGGACAAAACCAGTCTGGGGTTGCTTGGGTTCCATTCTGGCGGAACTTCCCTACCTGTTCAGGGTAGAGGACCTCACCTAGCAGTTTGGGATAGGCTGTTCCCAATGAGGTAAGAATCTGTACTGATTTGCGTAAGGTAAACCTCTATCTAGAGTGGTACAGTGGATGGAAACAGATAGGTTTGAATGCTACCCAAATAATTTCCATTGTTCAGATTAATTGTACGCATTCCAATCACCACTGTTATGTGTTTGTCGCTATAACTTCTCAGCTGGGTCATCCATCAGACTTTTGAAGCCAACTTTAGAGGCTGGACCTCTAGCATTAGATTTTAAGAGTATATATTAATTTACAGTCATTCTGTTTTTTTCCCCACTAAAGACAGCGTACACGCGCAGTTGCTTTTGAGAGATATTGCATGCTATAAGGGGTTTGGAGCCCATCTCTTGTATAGCATTAATTGGCTTAATTGTCACTCTAATTTGTTGCTACTGAATTGGCCAGCACATGCCGACACTTCCTTCTCTTCTGTGTGGAGCATGGACCAAATAATGATTACTTCATCTTGATTAGTGTCCTTTCGCTGCTCGTGCTGTAATTGTCTGTCCCTTTTCCGTGTTGCTTCTTCCCCTCCCGCCCTTGTCCATGTTGCCTCTTCCCCTCCCGCCCACCCTTGTCCGTGTTGCTTCTTCTTCTCCCGCATGCCCTTGTCGGTGTTCCTTCTGCCCCTCCCGCCCTCCCTTGTCCGTGGTGCTTCTTCCCCTCCCGCCCTCCCTTGTCCGTGGTGCTTCTTCCCCTCCCGCCCTCCCTTGTCCGTGGTGCTTCTTCCCCTCCCGCCCTCCCTTGTCCGTGGTGCTTCTTATCCTCCCGCCCTCCCTTGTCCGTGGTGCTTTCTGTCCGGCCCTTCCTTGTCCATGGTGCTTCTGCCCCTCCCGCCCGCGTCCGTGGGGATTCTTCCTCTCCCGCCCGTTCTTGTCCGTGGTGCTTCTTCCCCTCCTGCCCGCCCTTGTCCGTGTTGCTTCTTCCCCTCCCGCCCTCCTTTGTCCGTGTTGCTTCTTCCCCTCCCGCCTGCCCTTGTCCGTGTTGCTTCTTCCCCTCCCGCCTGCCCTTGTCCGTGTTGCTTCTTCCCCTCCCGCCCGCCCTTGTCCGTGTTGCTTCTTGCCCTCCCGCCCGCCCTTGTCCGTGTTGCTTCTTGCCCTCCCGCCCGCCCTTGTCCGTGTTGCTTCTTCTCCTCTCGCCCGCCCTTGACCCTGCTGCTTCATCCCCCCACACGCCTTTGCCACTTCTTCCCCTCCCACCGCCCCTGCCACTTCTTCCCCTCCCACCGCCCCTGCCACTTCTTCCCCTCCCACCGCCTTTGCCACTTCTTCCCCTCCCACCACCCTTTGACACTTTTCCGCCCACCCTTGTCCGTGTTGCTTCTTCCCCTCCTGCTCTCCCTTGTCAGTGGTGCTTTTGCCCCTCCCACCCGCCCTTAAATGTGTTGCTTCTTTTCCTCCTGCCCTTGTCCGTGTTGCTTCTTCCCCGCCCACTCACCCTTGAACGTGTCGCTTCTTCCCCTCCTGCCCGCCCTTGTCCGTGTTGCTTCTTCATGTCCGTGTTGCTTCTTCTCCTCTCTTCCGCCCTTGAACATGCTTTTTTTTGCCCTGCAAACCGCCCTTGACCGTGCTGCATCCTCCCTCTCCCACCTGGCCTTGACCGTGCTGCGTCATCCCCCTACCACCCGCCCTTGACCGTGCTGCGTCATCCCCCTCCCACCCACCCTTGACCGTGCTGCGTCATCCCCCTCCCACCCGCCCTTCACTGTGCTGCTTCATCCCCCACCGCCCTTGCCACTTCTTCCCCTCCCACCGCCCTTGCCACTTCTTCCCCTCCCACCGCCCTTGCCACTTCTTCCCCTCCCACCACCCTTGCCACTTCTTCCCCTCCCACCACCCCTTGACACTTGACCGGCCCTCCCTTGTCCGCGTTGCTTCATCCCCTCCTGCCCTCCCTTATCCATGTTGCTTTTTTCCCTCCCGCCCTCCCTTGCCCGCGCTGCTTCTGACTCTCCCACCCGCCCTTGCCCGCGCTGCTTCTGACTCTCCCACCCGCCCTTGCTGCTTCTGACCCTCCCGCCCTTATCTGCGCTGCTTCGGACCCTCCCGCCCACCCTTATTTGTGGTGGTTCTGACCTCCCCGCCCTCCCTTGTCCACACTGCTTCTTACCCCCTCATCCTCCCATGACCCCACTACTTCTCCCACCCACCCTTGCCTGCACTGCTTCTCCCCCTCGGACCCGACCCTTGACTGTGCTGCTTCTCTCCCTCCCACCGACCCTTGACCGTGCTACTTCTCCCCCTCCCACCCGACCCTTGACCTTGCTGCTTCTTCCCCTCCCTACCACCCGCCCATGACCATGCTGCTTCTTCCCCTCCCTCCCACCCGTCCTTGACCATGCTGTTTCTTCCCCTCCCACCCTTTACCGTGCTGCTTCTTCCCCTCCCGCCCGCCCTTGTCCGTGGTGCTTCTTCCCCTCCTGCCCGCCCTTGTCCGTGGTGCTTCTTCCCCTCCCGCCCTCCCTTGTCCGTGGTGCTTCTTCCCCTCCCGCCCTCCCTTGTCCGTGGTGCTTCTTCGACTCCCACCCTTCCTTGTCCGTGGTGCTTCTGTCTGTCCGGTCCTTCCTTGTCCATGGTGCTTCTGCCCTTCCCGCCCGCTCTTGTCCGTGGTGCTTCTTCCCCTCCTGCCCACCCTTGTCCGTGTTGCTTCTTCCCCTCCTGCCTGCCCTTGTCAGTGTTGCTTCTTCCCTCCCGCCCACCTCTGTCCATGTTGCTTCTACCCCTCCCGCCTGCCCTTGTCCGTGTTGCTTCTTCCCCTCCCGCTTGTCCGTGTTGCTTCTTCCCCTCCCGCCCGCCCTTGTCCGTGTTGCTTCTTCCCCTCCTGCCCGCCCTTGTCCGTGTTGCTTCTTCCCCTCCCGCCCGCCCTTGTCCGTGTTGCTTCTTCTCCGCCCGCCCTTGTCCGTGTTGCTTCTTCCCCTCCCGCCCTCCCTTGTCCGTGTTGCTTCTTCCCCTCCCGCCCACCCTTGTCCGTGTTGCTTCTTCCCCTCCCGCCCACCCTTGTATGTGTTGATTTTTCCCCTCCCACCCGCCCTTGGACCTGTTGCTTCTTCCCCTCCCGCCCGCCCTTGAACGTGCTTTTTCTTGCCCTCCCGCCCGCCCTTGACTGTGCTGCGTCATCCCCCTCCCACCTGCCCTTGATCGTGCTGTCATCCCCCTCCCACCTGCCCTTGATCGTGCTGCGTCATCCCCCTCCAACCTGCCCTTGATCGTGCTGCGTCATCTTCCTCCCACCTGCCCTTGATCGTGCTGCATCATCCCCCTCCCACCTGCCCTTGACCGTGCTGCGTCATCCTCCTCCCACCCGCCCTTGACTGTGCTGCTTCATCCCCCACCCGCCTTTGCTACTTCTCCCACTCCAACCGCCCTTGCCACTTCTTCCCCTCCAGCTGCCCTTGCCACTTCTTCCCCTCCCACCACCCCTTGACACTTCCCCTCCTGCCCTCCCTTGTCCGTGTTGCTTCATCCCCTCCTGCCCTCCCTTGTTCACGTTGCTTCTTCCCCTCCCGCGTCCTTGGTGCTTCTGCCCCTCCCGCCCTCCCTTGTCCATTGAGCTTCTGACCCTCCCGCCCGCCCTTGCCCGCGCTGCTTCTGACCCTCCCGCCCGCCCTTGCCCGCGCTGCTTCTGACCCTCCCGCCCTTGCCCATGCTGCTTCTCACCCTCCCGCCCTTGCCCACGCTGCTTCTGACCCTCCCGCTTGCCCTTGCCCCCGCTGCTTCTGAGCCTCCCACCCATATCTGCGCTGCTTCTGACCCGCCCGCCCTTATCTGCGGTGCTTCTGAACCTCCCGCCTTCCCTTGTCCCCGCTGCGTCTGACCCCCTCACCCGCCCGTGACCGCACTACTTCTCCCACTCGCCCTTGCCTGCACTGCTTCTCCCCCTCCCACCCAACCCTTGGCCGTGCTGCTTCTCCCTCTCCCACCCGACCCCTGACAGTGCTGCTTCTCCCCCTCACACCTGACCCTCGACCTTGCTGCTTCTTCCCCTCCCACCCGCCCTTTACTGTGCTGCTTCTTCCCCTCCCACCCGCCCTTTACTGTGCTGCTTCTTGCCCTCCCACCTGCCCTTGACCCTGCTTCTTCCCCTCCCACCCGCCCTTGACCGTGCTGCTTCATACCCCCCACCCTTGACCCTGCTGCTTCATCCCCCCCACCCTTGACCGTGCTGCTTCATCCCCCCCGCCCTAGACTGTGCTGCTTCATCCTAGCCACTTCTTACTCTCCCACCAGTTCTTCCCACTTCTTCCCCTCCCACCACCCCTTTGACACTTCTTCCCCTCCCACCACTCTTTGACACTTATTCCCTTCCCGCCACCCCCTTGACACTTCTTCCCCTCCCACCCCAGTCAGGTACTATTGTCAAGCCAGCATCTAATAAGGTCTCACTCTTTACAGCAGGGGTATCCTACAGCCTGTTAAAGGTCTCATAGACTTTGAGGGAAAGACTTGTTCTTGTAATCGGAGTTCTCGATTGGTTGTGAACAGCGGCCAGGAGACCCTTGAAGAAGTCAGACTACATTCTTTTAAGAATTTTTACAAAAATTAACAGTTTTTACCATTTCATTAAAATATTTCAAAGTATTCTCTGCTGTGAGTGTGGTTACATTGTTATTTGCTATTATATAACTAAAAGACTTTCTTTGTTGGATTTACATAATGTACCCTTTTACCTCTTTCTTAATATTTGACCACGTTTTCATTAATCAATCACGCAAAATAAGGTGTGGCTGTATTTCATGTTTGCTGTTTTGGTGTTGAGTGGTACATGGTTAATGTACAGTTTTCCACCCCACCATGTGTCTGGACTCCTTCGTAAATGTACTGTTGCCAGCAGCCGAATACAAGTTGTTAATGCTTTATCACCCCAAGCAATCCATGCCACTTTGGCACTCATAAGGGCATTGATCCTTAGCAAGCTCGAATATGCAGTTCTGTACTGGTAGATGAACCTCTTCATGCCTTTTCCCAATAGAAAAGTCCTAAACATTTTCCCAAGGACCTTTATTGACCTCCCTGGTTATACACCCACTTCCTTCATCGCCATCAAACTTGAATTCTGCCTGCAGGAAGCAAGACTCTGTTCAACTGCTTAATATTTAAAGCCATCAGAGGCATGACCCAGCTATCATTTGAAACATCCGTTCATGATGAGCAACAAATGCTTAGCCATTCAGAACATCCTTATTCCAAACTCTGTGTGATTCATTGAATGCCCAGGCACGTAATCCACTGGGGCCCTTCCACTGGAACTGGCTTCAGCATGATCCATGTGAAGTCTCCTCGACTGATGACTGCTCTGGAGGTCCACCTGCTGTGACAGTGTGATACCAACCAAAGATCTCCAGGTCCTTTCTTTCATCATTGTTTTCTTTGCGTTGACAAGAAACTCACCATCGTTATTACTTGCTAGTTGGAAGTATTACATCCATTATGTGCATTCCTGGTCATGTTATTGTCATCACTCGCCAGCCTTTTTGAATGCATCTACCCATGGTGATATTTACCAGGTACCTTCATCTTGGTGCCATTCATTGTTATCTAAAGAAAACGTTCTGATAGGAATTTAGTAAATGTATAAATGGATGCTTAATCGATGTTACAATCGAACGGAACAGAAAAGTACATAACACTTATCTGAGGTCAATGACTGTATAAATCACAGTTTTACTAAATATTACTTTTCATTCACAATTAAAATGGCAATCTACATTTCTCTGTTATTCATGGTTAGAAATGAATTCCGCTTGGACAAGATGGCGGCGCGTGGCAGATGCGTCAGACATGGCCCCTATCTCCCCCAAGGTTGAAGAATGTTGGTCATTCCCTGCCTGAAATCTAGGAATACCCCACAGGGTCGACGATCGGGCCCTCTTTAAGGCAGCACTTTCTCTGTCGCTGCTCTACGTGGTTCCGTCAAGCAGCCGCCGCCCCTGACCTTGCCTACGTGTCTGCTTGCCCGGGTTTCCAGGCATCCAAAGGCAGCAGTGGAGGAGGCAGTATCTCTGCTTGGAGGGAAGCGGTGCCTGTGTTGCTCCCGGTGGGCTCGGTGAAGTGTTTGCAGCTCTTTTGTGTGGCGGTTCTGATGTGCAAGGAGGGCGCCTTTTTGGCAAAGCTGACAAGGTTGGTGATTACAGGCCCTCAGGGAAGGTTATACTCTGCTGCTTGCCCGCGATGAGCTGTAGCATTAACCAGCTGGAGGACAGCAGTAGTGCTCAAGAGGACACCCAATGGAAAACCTAGGGAACCCAATAAGCCCAGGGCCCCCAAGAAAGCCATAGAACTGGTTGAGAGCTTGACACCCCAGCAACTACTGGTTTCAAGACAGGGTCTCAAAATCTGGCTGATTTGGCTTATGAAATGGGTGCTACTCCCGACGAGGTTGCCAGTGCTGGCACTGGCCGTTCAGTGCTAGTTTCGGCAGCATGGCGATTACAAGAAACAATTGCTTCTTTTCAGCAGCTTGGAACCACTTTTTCCACCCTCAAAATTGAAGCTATGCTATGAAGGCCGGACAACCCACTGGCAGGACCCGGTGAACGCTCAGGACCTGTTAAGATAGTGGGGTGGAGCGCATACTGTGTGAACTGTTTTTTTTCTTCTTCTTCTTCATGCCGTCTATAGGTATGTTGTTCTCTATTCTTTCTTGCTCTCCGGGTTCTCCTATTCTGTTCTATAGCTTTATCTCGGGCACTAGGCGTGCCTTTCTATTGTTGTCCATTCTTGGGGGTGGGGCCTTGCTGTTAGGTGTGCTACTATGAAGGGGCATTCGGTGTGCGCCCACACCTCTGGACTTCAGATCCTGATTGGCAGAGTGGGAGAAGGATGGGTTTGGGTGCCTTTTCGGGAGCAAGGACACAGAGGATTTTTTGTGATGCAATGGGGGGGGGGGGGGCAGGGATGAGCGGATACTGGGAAGAGCTTTAAGAGGGCAAAAGAAAAAGGCAAGTTGTAGCACTTATTGAGCTATAAGATAACCATGATGTGCTTGGGTAAGATGATTCTTTTGTCAGTCAATACATATTACACTTAGTGGTCATAGTGAGGATGTGCATATGCTCTGCTGGGATATTAATAGCATGTGCTCTACTGCTAAGATTAAACACATTAGGGAGGAATTGCATACACTGAATTCACGTTTTTTCTATGCATTCAGGAGACTCACCTTACCATCGAACAACACAAATTGAGTAGATTAGGTTACTAGACCCTTGCTGTAAGTGAGATTGATATTCCAAATGAGGGGTAGCACTAATGACCCAGGGGAAGTAATGGGACGCTCTTATGTTCAAATTGGATAATTCTGGGAGGTGGCTGTATAGCTGTATTGGGATTAGGAGGATACAGTTAACTGCATGTCATCTGTGCTGCTAACATGGACAATCCGGCAATATATAATCTCTTTCTGGGGAGCGTAGTATGTGGGAGAATCCCATTCTCATATGTCCAGATTTGTATTTGACCCTTTAATCGGCTGTAGATTCAACTACACTATGTGCACCGATCCAGTGGCTCATGAGAACGTCTAGTGCAGCCCTGAAACAAACTTTGGGCACACATGCCCTTTGTGATGTCTGGCAGGCCTGTTGGGCCAGAGTTATACCTTCTATTCTGCTCCACAGACTCATCCCCTCTTACAGACATGTTTTTTGTAAGTGATAGTATTGTATCCACAGTGGGGATCAAATGAAACCCTAGGATCTTCTCTGGTCATAACTCATTGCTGCTATTCCATATGTTCAGTGAATGGGCAACACACACACACTATCTATCTATCTATCTATCTATCGATCTATCGATCTATCGATCTATCGATCTATCGATCTATCGATCTATCGATCTATCGATCTATCGATCTATCTATCGATCTATCGATCTATCTATCTATCTCTCTCTCTCTCTCTCTCTCTCTCT